>NC_056731.1:780508202-780738202 GCF_019279795.1 Protopterus annectens
AGGCAAAGTAGGGAAAACAGATGGAGGTGTTACCACCACCACTGATAGTGGACGGAGACGTTCTGGGGCAACTTTGATTCAGTTTATTCCCTGAACAACTGGTTGGCCTTCTTTGTTTGATATCCTGGGCTATGAGTGTGACTTGAAGGGATCATTGCTGAAACAATTGGATTGTTTCGAAAAAGTAGTAGTTTGCAGCTGGACAATGCTTTCTTTCATAAAAGTATAAATAACAAAAGGGTCCCAAAAGGCCTACAATTATGGAAATTTCCAAATGGGATGGATTATAATGCTGGACTTTATCTGGAGTTACTTGAATTATTTGACCAGTTTGATTTAGAGTTGATGAAAGTATTCATGAAGGACAACAAATATAAGATCAAAAGACTGGGTAATGAATTTAAAGATTTGGGCAGAAATATTAAGGCTGATCTATTGTTTGACTCATATTTAGAAAAATATAATAATATTTTTAAAAAGGTAGGCAATCATGCTAAAATGATAACTGAAAGGAAACATAAGAAGTTAGGATGTGATGTTAAAGATTATGTTAGTAGCACATTATCCTATCTCTAACCAAAACAAGCATAAAGAACTTTCACTTAGGAACAACTCAGCCCCCAGGGTGCATGAGTATAGTTCTGGTGGAGATAATCTGTCCAGAGAGGGCCTGGGTAGTGATGATGTTGTGTTTTCCAGTTTGGGGAGTGTAAATGGTGATAAAAGTGTTGATTTTCTATTACCCATGGATAATGCTCTGGAGTTTCCCTCCTTAAGGAGGCCACAAAAGTTAGCCCTAAGGTTCCGTATGGGCCAAGGATTCCAAAAAGGGAGAATTTATTACAGCAACAGCAGAGAAACAAGAGGATGAGGAAGAGGAAGGGGAGGCAAAGGCCATGTCCCCTTCTTTGATTATTACAACTTGTCCACATAACATTTTTTATTTATATAATAGCTATAATGTATTTAATTACAGTGGTATGGCTATTACCAAGGTACACTTCAATCTTTTTGAAAGGGGATTTGCATTAATTCCCCAGGTCAAAGGAGATTTATCAGACATGCTTAATTGAATTAAAACTTTATATTTGGTAACTGAATCTGGCCTACATGAATAAAGATTCTACTACCACTCAGGATTCCAGGACAACGGTTTTAGTAACCCATAGTTTATTCCACCCTCCTTTGAATCCTCTTATTACTGCATTTGAAAAGGAATATGAGTTGGAAATATATGAGAATTTTAATAAAAAAAGGGAATTTCCACAAAATGAATTAAACTGCTGAAGAAACTGATTTGTTAAGAATGCTTATATTTGACTGCAATATTAGAATCATGAAACCTGACCAAAAGGGGTGATACTGTAGCTATGGACAGTATCATTTACTCAAGTAAAATGCTTAACTTGTTATATGATGAAAATGCGTTTATATTACGCTGTCGAAAACTCAAACTGTCGACAGTGTAATAATCGACACGAAAATGTCGAAACCACCGATCATCGAACACACACAAAAAAAAAAAAAACAACACAAATTGCACTATGCTCCCCTTACAGAGATTTCTGTTTACACGCGGGATGACTTTCGCTTTCAACATTTGGTGCTGACAATATCAGCTTCGATATTGTCGGCCTTTGACAGGGTGAAGTAGACCCGATGAAAATAAATATACACAAGTTTAGTTCAATGGAATTTGTATAGTCTAGCAGAAAACTGATACATTTTTTACTTGATAGCTTGATACAAGGTACTATTAGTGACATCAAATACAAGTTTTGGGATCAAAAGACCCTAAGTTCCCAACTATTTTTGACATACTCAAAATCCACAAGAGCATGGAAGATCCACCCCTTATACTACAGTCTCTGCATAAGTATCAAAAACATACCCTCTGGTTGTGTATAAAGATAGAACACAAACCTTTCCAAAACCAGTGTCTGCACATTTTCAAAGATATATGGAATTTTTACGTAATGAGAATCTTTCTTTTTTGGCAATAGATGTGGTTGACTTATTTACTTGTATACCACAAGAAACTGGCTTGAGTATGTTTAGAAAGTCATTAAACCTCTTAAAATATGTGGACACAAAGAGGCTAAATTTTGTAGCAGCCTTAATGGAGACTGTTCTGAAGAACAACTTCCTATTTTTTAAAGATGAATTTTTCAGACAAGTCAAAGGGGTGACAATGGGTACAACTTGTGCCCCCATTTATGCCAATATTAATATGTGGAATTGGGAATGTGAATATATGTTTAATTCTACATGTGTACCCTGCTAAACTGCCTATCACATATTTTTAGACAATACATGTATTTTATGGAAGGATTAGACTGATAGAGTCCTGGAGTTTATAGATTATATTAACAGGACCACATATTTTCTCAAATGTACACATTTACATATGTATGGAGAGACCAGTTATTTAAACATTGCACTTTATAAAGAAGGCAGTGGTTTTAGATATAGAAAACTGACCTTCTCAAATTCATACCTGTATTTTATAAGTTGTCATCTAATGAGGCAAAAAACTAATTTAATTAAAGGACAGCTAGTTTAGTTGTCGAGAATGATATCTAATGCTGGTTGGTTTGTAAAGGAACAGGACATCCTGAGTACTATATTTTTGGAGAGAGGTTACCCTAGGTTTATACTAGAAAAGGTCAAATATGGAGTTGTTATGAGCAGGTCTGGAAAATTTGCGCGCATTCTGGGAATAGGTGAAAGACTCGACCTTAGGAGCAGAGACACTGAGGAGATTGACAAACCTAACTACATGAGAGCTATGGTCTTACAATTTAATAGTAATACAGGTGTTATTAAAAATCCTGTAGAAAGAAATTGGATGATTTTAAAGTCAGTCTTGATATATTAGATTAGCTTGGTAGATATCCTAATTTTATTTACAAAAGGGGAAAAATTTGACGAACAGCTTTAAAAGATTTAGTAGTAGTGTAAGTAGACAGACAAACAGCATCCCCATAAGGTATGGAACTAGAACGTGCAGCATGTGTAGTTACAACAGTTATATTTTGGAAGATGATAAGCACTCTGCATTATATCAAAGGAAACTTCCAATTAAAGCAGACTGCAAACTGTGCCATCTATGAGACATTATATATAGCTGTCTATCAAGACTGAATAAATGCCCTTTAAGAAAAAGGATATATGAACATCTATATGATGTTTCCAAAGCCAATACTAATGATGCCCTATAGAGACATATTCAACAATGTAGTAGTGGGGCAAAATTAAGTTCAAGTTTGGAGTGCTTGAGAAGATATTAAGGAGCGGTGCTTGGGGGAATCTGATTCAATTTAGGGAGCTTTTATAACAAATGGGGTTAAATGCCACAGTTTATCTGACTTTAAAATGACCATGTTTCCATTAAAAACTGTAGCCAGGTAATCTGTTTTTTATATTTTTTAATAATTCAGATATTTATTGAAATTATCACCTTCAATTGTTTTAGATAGTCTGATCCATCCATCAATCTACAACCCTTTTTCCCATTTTTGTACATGGGGTTAGGGTGTGACTTCAACCGTGGCAATCATCTAGAGCCAAGGTTTACACCACTGGGTGGCTAGCCCTGCTGTGGCTGTTTTTCCACTCCCTACACTTACACCTGTTGCAGTTTAGGGTGTCCAATCTACCTACTGCATTTTTTGTGATGTTTAAGGAACTAGAGCACCTGAAGGAAACCCACACAAACACAGGGAGGACATGCAGACCTCACACAAAATGCAGCCCAGTCAAGAATTGATCCAGGGGAACTTCTTGCTGTGGTGTGACAATGCTATCCACTGTGTCACTGTGCCACCCAGATAGTCTGATATAGGTGGTTAATTATATAAGCATTTATACTTATTTATTTATGTAGAGACCTATACTTGTATTTAACAACTTATGTTTACACTTACTTTATATGTAAAGAAGCATAATGTTTTCTGAGGTTATTAGGCTTCTTGTGAGTAGTTTATGTTTTTATTTATTAATTTGTTTAGTCAGTTAATTATTTATTCATTTTTATCGGTGCACATTTATCACACACACAGACACACACACACACACACATATATATATATATATATATATATATATATATATATATATATATATAAATATATATATATATATATATATTGGTGTTGTTAATTGTCCAGATAAATTCTGTGGGACTGAGTTTCCAGTGATTTTATAGCTGGATAAATTTTTTAATTTTAAGATGTATGGCAAAGTCAAATTATTGCTTTATTTTTAACATTCTCATATCATGGCAGTGCATTTTTAATGACAGGTATGTATATCAACTGTTAATATTTTGAAATCTGTAATGGTTATGAAGAATGTATTTATCATGTGACTGGATACATTAAGATTGGTTTCATGAGTTAAGTTGTTTATTTAAAGAATGGTGTGTTCTTTTGGCATTACTCCTGATGAAGTCCTAAATTGTTGGATGAAAACACTAAAGTTCATTAAAAAAATTCCTTGTTCATATTATCTGTCTGCATCGTAATCCTTCTGATATGCTGTTTGGTTTCTGGTTATTAATTTTTTACAGTGTACTGTCTTTTAGTTTTGATTTTTTGTTTTGAAAATAACCCTGAATACCTCATAAGCTCCATTTAGTTGATGATTTTTTTTCATTTTCTATCTTTCCTCCCCTGATGTTTTATTTTATCTGGCCTACAATATGTTCACGCCTCACTGAATTGCCTCTACCTATCACTCTAGTAGAATGGTATGATGTATCCACCTCATAATCGTATCTACAGATAATGTGCTGCCTTCTGTATACATATGCATTTACTTGTAGTCTATCAAAAATGCCACCCAACTAATTCTCCATGGATAATACAGGCATCTCAGGGGTTGGGCCTCTGAAATCACAACCTCAAATGTTTAGGCAGCCAAGGTAATGGACTCAGATGTAAAGTTTTTGTTTCCTTTTTCATGTATTCCAACAGAATCTTGTGTGCATTTATACTAACATCGGTAAATGATATATGGGCAGCTAAAACAAACCTTTGTACCTGCTTAATGTGTAAGGCAGCATCATGAAGTCACTGAATGTGAAGTTTAAACAAATGTTAGCAAGTTATGCCCACAACAGAAACATTAGCATAGTTGTTTGCTTCATTTTTTAAAAAATGTAGTGCCACATTACTTGTCAGAGTGGAAATTTTAGCTGATGTAGCAGGGACAGTCATACAGTTTCCAGTCTTCTCAACATCCATTGTCTTGACTATGCTAATGGCATAATCAGTGTATTATCAAAAACAATTTAACAAACTCTTCAGAGATTTGAAAGTGGGGATCATCATTCTTATAAGCTGCAGTTATGTGTGGTATGTGATCATTATTTTTAATTATTTATCAGCTGCTTTTTTCCTAGTTTGTTGTTTTCAAAATTTATTTTATCATGTTTCTTTCTTTCTTTCATTTTACATGACTAACATGTCTTTATACAACATAGAAATAAATTAGAAGTACAGTATGTATGCAATTTTTAAAGAAGAAATGCTACACGTATTTAGAATCATTTGCTAAAATGTGTGCATTTTTCCTTAAGGGTAACCGCTAAAAAAATTGCATTAGTGATTACAGCAAGTAAAATAACCCTGGGGTATTCCTCTTTTTGTACCTGTTTTTGTAACTCTGCCCCACTTCTGCATTATGTCATAAACTATATGGTTTCCTTTTACTCAGACTTTTTTACAATTCAGCTTAGGTTACATGACACAAATAACAATAGTTGAAGTATACAGGTAGACTACATGAATTGTGACTGGGTGGTCTAAGATCTTCAGCATAATTCATATAAACTGTCACTGTTATAAAGTGCTCAGAAAAAGGCCAAAACATGCATGACTGCAGCTAGTGGGGTTTGGCTTTATTGGCCTGAATGTACCCATAGAGACTTAAAATATAAAGAGTCATGGGCATTCTAGCTTGTCTGAATCTTTCTTGCAATATTTACTGAATGTTTTGTCAATGTGACTTTTTTTACATTTTGGTCTGAATGATTATTGAGATATTTTGCAAGCAACTTAATGTTTATGAATATCAAGCTTGATTTTAAGCTCTGCATTTCTAAGATATAGCCCAACAATCAACTTATGTTTTACTGATGAGGTTAAAAAGATTAAAACATGCAGGTAGGTCTACAGCTAGTGGGGACTGATTTTACTTGCTTGACTGTATCCATAAAGACTTGAAACATAAAAAATCATGGGCATTCTGAAGCCATACAGCTGAAACACTAGTATGTCCTCTATGGACAATTTTCATATATCCTATAGGAGACATAAGGTTTTGCACATTGAAAACTGGAAACCAATCAAACAATGTGTGCTGAATATGTCACAATGTGCAAGTCAGTGATTGTCTGAAAATCAAATTCTGTGTTTAAAACTGCTTTTACTGTTCCCAAACTGTCCCATACTTCTTGTGTGAAAGCAAGAATAATTATTTCTTTATACTTTTACATTGCTAAAATGCCATAGGTAATTGATATGAAATTTCAGGTGCAGATTGTCACTAGAAAAGAAATATTCTTTCTAAAGATTTTGATGAGAATTATTTCTGTATTGAAGACTTTGTCTTATTTTGCTGTCTCTTGTGTACTATTCCATATGAGAACCCAGAAAAATGCAACATTGTTTTACATATGTGCATAGCAAGCTTATTTAAAGTTATATGACTGAATCCAAGACATCTTTCACTTTTTTTTACACAGATTTTTGTACAACGTAAATTGAAGCTTATTAAATTATAGCCAAAGGGTAGTGTAAGGTTGACGGAAACAAAAACAGAGAACAGAGAACTTTGCAATGTGTATAATTTGTTTAAATATGCACATTATTGCTATTATGCCTTTAAGCTGCTTTCGATAAACATATTGTATCATACTCAAATTTCTTCACTTTGGATCTATTGCATGCACATTACTATTTCTATATTGCATTGCTTTGTCCTTTGAATACAATGGGTTACATCTGAGAATATTCAGCAAATGGAAATAAATAAAACCAGTATTTACAAAGCAATGAAGTAAATAAACTTTGTTTGTTCACATCTATAGCTAAGATATTTAAAGAATTGTCATAAAATATGTCCAGTATATGGGCACTACCTCCACAATAACCTTAGCAGACATTGTTTACAGAATAGTTCTGTCATTCAAAATGGCATCCTTTTCTCTCCCTCTTATAAGACCCTGTTGTTCACAGTGCTATTAGCAGATAAAGAAATTGTGCAGCTCTTACTTACAACTTACTGGTGATGTGATTTGTGAGATAATAATATTTGTCTACAGCAGTTATCATTTCTAAATTCCTTAACACATATTTGCCTTTCCAATCTTACAGAATATAGTCATTCACGAATATTCACAAAAATTGGGAACATCATTGCAAGAGCTTGTTACAGAAGTTAAAAGTCAAATGTTCACGATAAGGAAAAAGGAAGGGCATTCTTTATAGGTCAGATTTTGTAAATGCTTTAGGCTGGCATCAGATTAAAACATTGTAAAGGCATCAATTTACAACATCATCTCTCCCAACACAAATAAACAGTTACACAAGCACCAAGCAGTGGAATGTGACTTACAATACACAAGTAACATAAGGCAAAGATGATATTGTGAAATGCAAGTAGGGCTGTCTACAGACTGTGCAACCAGGTCCCTTGTACAATAAGAGAACATGATTAATCGCCATGTCTACGTATTACAACACTCAGCTTGTGACACTGGCAATTTGTCACAAACTGAAAGAAGGAAAATATGGTAGACTTATGTGACAGCATTAGAATCTTGTATATCCATTTGTTTCCATGTGTACTCATTTTAAGACATTGGAGAAAGTTTGGTGCTGTCAGGAAATCACACATCTGTTCACTGACAGCTTTAACACTGTAGCTGCCATGTTAATCATTTTGCAAGGGTATACCCATGTACATGTCTGTATGTGTGTGTGCGTGTGTGTGCAAGTGTGTGTGTGTGTGTGTATATATATATATATATATATATATATATATATATATATATATATATATATGCACGTATGCATGCATGCACACATATGTGAGCTTGTGTACACACACACACACACACACACACACACACACACACACACACACACAGTTATGTTCTCTCTGTTATTTAGTGCATGTGCATGTATTTCAGAAACCAATATGACAGCAGGATAATACTACATTTAAGGTTAATTTAAGAACATGCACATTGTGCATTACATTTGGCATGTTAATATTTAATTTCTGAGTGACCATAGGCATGCTAATTCCACACCTCTGCCCACAGCTGCATTCAAACATTCCTGATAAGTTCACATTAATTCACTTTTAATAGTAGTCTTCTTAGAGGGTTTGCATTTTTGGATCTGGGCCTTGCAAATGGGGATGAGCGAAACAGGTGTACTTCCAAAGGTAGAAGCAGGTAGCTGTCTCAGAACATTGTCAATGGTGCAGCAGGTAGCACGCTTGCCTTTGGTGCAGAAGGATGTGGGTTCTGTTCCCTTACTAGGAAGATTGATTTACTGATACTGCAGGACAGCATAGGAGAAGCTGTTCTCATGAGGGTGCTGTCCTTCAGATTTGGTGTTAAACAGAGGTCACATCTGTATGAGTTCGTGGTACTTCAAATGGATGTTAAGATCCCCAGCACCTATTGAAAAGAGAAGAAGTTTCCAAATGCTCTGGGGAAATTTTCCCTAGTAGTATAACTACCACTTCAGGTCTCCTATGAAAAGAGGCCCGGTCAACAAAGGATAAATCAATAGCAGCTGACACACCATATGATCTACATTAAATCAGTTTTATAGAGCAATACGAAAACTAATGTATGTCTGTCGATGAGTCAGTTTTAATAACAGGATTTAAAAAGTTACCACAGAATCTGAGAGAAGGTAATGAGGGGTGGTGCTTATACTGTAAAACCTTTGAGTAGAAGAAATCGACAAAACAAAAAGAAGGGGAAAACAATGTGTCTCATAAGAGGAAACTAATGGACTGTAATGCAATTGAAAAAAGATTGCAATGTACATACAGAAGAAAGCTAAAGGCAAAACAGAAAACTACATTACTCAAAACAGAAGTAAGCAGGAAATTTACTGACAACAACAAAAGAAGACTCTGGAGATGAGATCAAAACAAGAGAAATAAGGCATTTTATTGTTACACGAAGGAGCAAATAAATAAATATATAGCATACAATGTGAAATATGGATAGACTTCAGGATATCAAAAATGGTAGTGGTCATGGTGGTGGTGGGAGAAGACGGGAGAGTAAACCAGGGGTGTAGCCTGACATTTTTGATTTGTACACTAAGGTCTTATGTTATTACCCTCCATCACACATGTATTGTTTGTTATTTGTTATATAAGTAACAAGTAATTAAAGATGTAGAAGTAAAAAATACTAAAAGTTGTCTTTTTTATTGCTTGTCTTTAGGACAGTAACAAGTAATATAACAAACATACATCATTTTGGGGACAGTGCTCCACTTTACTGGACCTCATACCCATTTGTTTAGTTGACTGTAACTAAAGGTGTGGCATCTATTACCCTAAGATTGAGCAAAATGTTGCCCACTTTAAAATAAATGTTTATATCCTGTCATGTGTGATGTATGACTGGTAGTGCCCGATGAAGAGGGAGAGTAACAAAATATATGTTTAATCATTTCATAAAAGGATCTGCACAGAATCAAAAAGGGAGGATTGAAAAGTAAAGGTGAAATCAGCAGAGGTAATGTGAGAAAGTATTTTTTGACAAAGAGGAGTACAGGTTGTATATACTAGGTAAAATGCCATAATGCAGAGTAAAACAGCATGGGAATTAATCAAATTCAGTTTCACTGTAGATAGAAGTATGGTGAAAATGTTAGTTAGGGTAAAATGGAGACTGACCTAACCCATTATGTTTGAAAACGGGCAGGCAATATGGTTTTCAGTCATCCTTACTTGCCATCACATTCTGTATTAAATGTTCTGTTGGCAAATTAAGCCATTCATTTTACTGCCATGATACTGAAAACATATTATCCCAGAAGATGCTCTCTTTTGTTAAGATTGCATTCCTGAATAGATTTTGATCACAGCCACTTTGCTGCTTTTTGAAAACTTGTGTCTTACACCTCCTCATTAGACCTAGCCATTCTGTACCTCCCATGTTTGGTCAAAAATATTAACCTCCACAAACCCCATCTGTACAGCAGAGCTGCTGTTACACCTTCTCATTGGGCCTAGTCATTCTGTACTTCCTATGATTGGTCACAAATATTATCCTCCACAAACCCCATGCATACAGCAAAGCTACTTACAAAACTTCATTCCAGCTTTCAAAACTACTGCTTCTCTTTAATCACAAGACACTGTATCCCACCCCGACCAAAAAACCAGTTATCTTTTGAGCTTAAAACACTACTTCATGTATGGGATGAAGATTGGCATAAATGAAAATCTAGTCACTTTCCTGACTAGACATTTCACCCAGCTTTGTAACCTTGCTAAACAAGCAATATGTTGACAAAAAGATTCCTTAATGAAATGTAACCAATGATCAATAATGTCCATGTCAAAAAATTCTCAGAGGTCAATTAATTAACAGGCCGCAATATCCCACTCAGCTTTCAATCAGCATTTCTCTTCCACTGAATTTGTTCACCACTTCAGTAACCTCTTCAAACCCTGCTCCAACAACGTTCAACATCCAGGCAATATCACTGGGCCACCTCCTTATAGTTCCCTGTTCTACTTCAAAACAATCGGGTCTAATATATACTTTCCCACTTAGAAAAAAATAAAACTTGACTCCCCAACTGGATTAGACAATCTTTGGTCATGGTTCCTATATCACTGCAGGAACTATGTCTACAACTTAAGACTAACACATGATATTATGCCTAATGTTTGGACATCATTTTTCTGGGAAATCTTTACCAAAAATAAAAGACAGCAGCACCTCTGATTTCTGGCCAATATCTATTTTTCCTAAACTAAGTAAAATTCTCTAAAAAGTTAGTTTATTTACAACTCACACAATACATTAGCCAATATTGACTGCTCTCTCCTAAACAACAAAGCTTCTAATCTGGCTGTAGCATATTCACAGCTCATTGGACTGTCACAGACAACATCACCCTAGCAATGGGCAAAGGTTTGGTCACAGTTTATCTGTGCCTTTCATCCTTATTGGTCATGTCATCCTTATTGACTGTCATTGAAACATGATGCTGTACCCTGGTTTCACATCTATGTCCAGTACAATACAACTCCTCCTCCTCTACTTGCAGTCCACTATTCTTCTCCAGATACTTCAACAAACTACCTCCTGATCTACCTCAACTCTCTCTGCTGATTTTTGTTGATGACATGGTCTGATTTCACTTTGGTCTCTCACTATTATTCCTCGGGAATTGCAAGCACACTTCCACTCCCTTATTCAATAGACTAACAACAAAGTGCTTTTACTTAACTCCACCAAAACTAAAGCAATGATCTTTGATACAAACCAAAAACTCTGTAAAATACCAACTCTCTCCAATGTTACTGACCACCTAAATAATCAAATAGAAAATTCCAATTCTTTCAAATACCTCAGAATATAGCTGGACCCTTCTCTTACTTCTACATTCACCTTGATTATACATGCACAAAGGATAATGCTCTTATATTCTGGGCTAATAAAATCTCATAATTTCTGAATAGATCAGCCAGGACTGCCATCAGGAAAGGTGATCTGATGGCTCAGTTTGAGTGCATTCTACCTCTACTAGCAGCAGCCTCCAAAATAAATGCCTTCTCCTTACAAACCATCTCTAATTCTATCTCTGATTCATTACTCTCTCTCTCTCTCTCTCTCCCTGGAAACAAACACCACTGTAAAACTACAGGAAAAAGCCAAGTGTACCTATCCAACAATGCTCTGACCTTCTCCTCCTCTCTCATTTGTTAAAACTTCTCAAAGAAGTGGCCTTCTCCACCCTAACTTCTAAAGTAATCCAATAGGTCTCAATGTCTACTCTCTGAATCCTTGACCACTCAGGTTCACTTCTGAAAACACCCAGAACAAGGCTTGATTGCACTAACCACTTTTGCTCATTTCTTAGCCCCATTCTATGGGAATCCATTTCCTCCTATCTCAATATTAATTCATAGGTTCATAGGTGTGTACTAGGCTAATGGCCCTGGAGCCTTTACAAGCCTAACCCATAGGATTACCCTGGCATCATGCCACTGACCTTAGTTCCCAGTGCCTCTGTCAAGTAGAGCCACTAGAGTGAACCCTGGAGTGAATTTTCTATTTCCTTTCACTCATTTCTCTTGAAGAGGGCCAGTGAGGCACTCTGCTTGACATGTATGGGAAGTCTATTCCAGAGCATGGGCAGTCTGTGGGTTATGAACCTGTCCCTTCAGCTTGTTCTGTTGATTGTGGCAATGAGGTTGAGGTCTCTGGGGCGTGTAGTGTGGAGGGATTGGGATTTCTTTAGATGTAGCATTTCTAACAGAGCTGGGTCAGACATGATTTTGTAAGTGAAGCAGAGATTGCCTCTATGTAGGTGATATGAGACAGAGAATAGTTGGAGTTTTTTGAGTCTGTCCCTATAAGACAAGTGTTTAAGGCCTAGGATCCTCTTTGTGAGGTACTTTTGCGGCCTCTCCAGTTGTTGCAGATGTCTAGAGAGGTACATACCAAATGGGACGTTGTACTCGATGAATGGCCTAATGAGGGAAGAGTAGAGGGAGATAATGACCTCTTTCTTTCTGGATGCAAAACCCTTAGTAATGAGATGTGAAGGACTTTCTGACCACAGTGGCAATGTGCTGGTCAAAAGAGAGGTTGCTGTCAACCTGTGTTCCCAGATCTCTTATAACACCTTCTGTGTTCAGTGGACTGCCATCTATGGGGTAATTCATGGGAAATGGGTTTTTCCCAAAGGGGATGATGACACATTTTTTGGCATTGAGCTTAAGGCCATGGTTCTGACAACAGTCGTTGGTCTCAGAGAGACCTTTCTGTAGGATGTCAACACCACTTGGGGAGTTAATTATGGCTCCCAACTTGCAATCATCTGCGAACTTTGTCTGCCAGAGTCTATTCATGTTGACCTGGACTTCAGAAAGTAGATACCAAACAGGAGAGGACCCAGGACTGAACCCTGTGAGACTCCACTCGTGACTGGTCGGCAGTCTGACTTGGAGTCAGCTACTTTCACACTGTGGGTTCTATCTTTGAGCCATTTTGCAACCCACCTAATGATATAGGGTTGATTCCTAGCTTAGTGAGTTTTTCTATGACTCCTGAGTGGGGAATGGTATCAAAGGCCTTGGCCAGATCATGGTAGGCTCTATGAACCACCTTGCCTTCATCCACAGCTCTGATGACTGACTCAAAGAAGTCGACCAGATTGAGTAGGCATGATCTACCCTTCACAAAACCAAATTATGTGGGATCCAGAGTTTGGAGATTCCCTATATCCTTGTTTATTAAGTCCATGATGATGCGTTCCATAGCTTTGCATATCAGACTTGTCAGGCTAATGGGGCGATAGTTCCCAGGGTTTGTAGTCGCTCCTCCTTTGTGGAGAGGGATGACTGCAGCAGTGCACCATTTGGTAGGAAAAAAGCCAGAGGTGAGGCTGAGATTGAACAGGGCACACAGCTGAGGTGCCATTTCACTCTGTAGTTCATGTAGAACACAGCCAGCGATATTGTCAGGTCCCATAGAAGCTGTACTCTTGGCCTTGGACTGTGCTGTTTTAACCTGTGCAGCAGTATTACTCAGTGCCTGGCAATCTAATGGTATTGTGATTGGTCCTTTGGGGAGGGTAAAGTTGGCACTGAATCTGTCGGCCAGTATATTGGCAATATCTGTTGACTCAGTATAGTAGGTGCCATTGTGCAACAGCTGCCAGCAAATATGGGTATTCCTGTGGACATTCTTTACTTAACTATAGAAGGCCTTGTGGTTGTCTTTTCTATCTGCTCAAATTCTGTTTTCATAGCTAGCTTTAGAGGATTTGATGAGGGATCTCAACTTTTTGTTGAAGCTGATAAGGGAGCTTTTCCAGTCTTGGGACTTCACCTTATTTCACATCAGTTTCCTCCTTCTGTTGTAGAGTTTGTTTATGGCAGGGCACCACCAGGTTGGCTTCCTTTTTTGGAGGAGAGCACCTTGGGTCTATTGGGTAAGGCGAGATCCATGCATTTGTGTACATATTCGTACAGGGCATTAGTGTATGATTCAGTAGTCATGCAGCTGTTCTCCATTTGCATGCGTGCCGTGAAGTTAGCCACCTCTGTTTTTAGGAGCCCAAAGTTAGTTTTGGAGAAGTTTTTCATGGTGGTTACCTTTGTGGGGGGTGGAAGAGGGATTTGGATTTCCAAGGTGATTAGTTTGTGGTCAGATCTAACCAGGGCGGGATTGACTATTGGTATGGAGCAGCGGTCACCCATGTTAGTAATGACCAGGTCAAGGATGTTGCTACCTCTAGTGGAGGTAGGAATGAACTGGTCCAGGGCATTGGAATTAATGAATTCCAGGAAATGTTGGGCAAGTGTATTGGTACATGAGTAGTTTTCCCAGTTAATGGAAAGGTAGTTGAAGTCGCCCAGTATGAGAGTGTTAGGTTGGACCCTAATATTCTCCAGGGTGCTTAGGAACATGGAGTGTGAGTCTTGGGTCATGGTTGGGGAGATATAGCAGGCTACGATCTGAATCGCTGTCTTACCCAATGTTAGCTGCACCTGAAGTATCTCTGATGTGTTATGTTGGGCTACCAGTCTGGAGATTTGTGCATCCTTTATGAATATGGAAACACCACCACCTTTGGAGCTTCAGTCCAAGTTCTGGGGCCGAAAGGTGCAGAATGAGTTATAGCCTGGTAGTGCAGTGGTGCTTTCTGCTGCCTTGAACCAGGTCTCTGTTAAGCACAAATGTCAATGTTCTCCATTTTAAGGAGTGCTTTGAGCGAGTGCATTTTGAGATTTAGACGTCTAGCATTGAGCAGCATGACCCTCAGATTGCATTTGTTTGTAGCTGTTATGATGGTGATTTGGTCTTTGGAACACCACCTAAAAAGCCACTATAGAGGTGGCAAGAGCCTTGGCCCAGGGGTGACAGATGCAGGCCATCTCTGGCAAAGCATCGGGGTATGCCAATCATGTCATCCCAGGCAGACAGATACTGGATCCCCTTAGAATGACACCAGAAACTTAGCCAGTTGTTGAAATCAATCATTTTCTGCTTGTACTGTTGTATCATTCTGGGTGATGGTAGGAGGATGCTCAGGGCTAGGGTCATACCTGCCTGGGCTACATAATCCAAGATCTCCTCCATGTCTCTTTTCATGTAGTCCAGGGAGGTACGTCTCAGGTCATTCACACCCTCATGTACAATGACAGAGTCATATTTGTACCTGTTGTTGAGGGACCTGAGTGTGTGTGTGTGTTATGTGGTGGATCCTGGCACCTAACAGGCAGCTGACTGTTACTTTCTCCTTATTCACCCTAGTAAGTGGGACATCAGTGTGCCTCACTATCGAGTCACCTATGACTAGTGTGTTGGGCATGCTCTTTTGCCTTAGGGGCTTTGGTTGAGTGGCACAGTGTTTAGGAGAGTTATGTGTCTCGTGATTAGTGTTGCGTTGTGGTGGTCGAGTGTGTTTCTGCCTTGGAGGTCTCTGCTGTTTGGGTGGATTTTTATTGAGAGCCTCCGCAAAGGTGGGTGTGTGGTTTATGTTTTTATGTGAAGGCAGTGCTGGTGTGTGTTCTGGATGGCTATGTGTTCCATGTGGTGTGGTGCAAGTGTTGACCTTTTCCTTTTGACCAGCTATTCCAGTCTTGGCTGGAGAGTGTGTGGCTTCCAATTTGGATATATAAGTGCATCTCTCACAAGTCTGAGTGTTGGGATGTAAGAGGAGAGGGTTGTCAGTGTACATGAGGCAGTTGCTACACTGCCTCAGGATGCCCAAGCTCAAGAGGTTAATAGGAGAAAGCACATGGAACTGACCTTTAGACATGCCTGGAGGGGTGGCCATTAATAATAAGTACTGGAGTTGTTTCTTTGTAGAACATTTAGTGCTGGTAGCACTTTTGTGTGCTACAATAATTGCTACAAGACGTTTGGTAAAGTGATAGACTAATAAGCTAGTAAAAGTGCAGGAGAGGAGAGAACTAGCAGATCTAAGGGAAAATTGAAGAGCAGACCTTTTGGCACCGCTCAGAAGTTTACAAACAGTCCTGGATACAGCATATCTGTATCTGGACTACACTAGTTCCAGGAAAGGCAGGAAACAGTTTTTTTTTTTTTTTGTTAGTAGAAAGCGAAGAGAGAGAATTCAATATTCAGAAGCTAAAGGGGCGGGCCTTTGCTAAGTTCTCACTATAAAGAGTAGAATGAGCTGATGTAATGTGACTGGGGGGAAGTGTCTGGTATCAACTTTATACCAGAGGTGGGCAACTCAAACCCACCAAGACTTAAGACCGCCACAAGAACTGGGCAGGGGGAGTAGAAAAAATAACTGTACAGATTGCAGAGATATTAAATCAAAAGTGCAGAAGATAATTGAGAATAAACACTTGCCTTTTCCCAATATCACAGTAGGCAGTAGGTCAGTCTCTCTGCAGCTTAGAACAGCTTCAGGAAACAGGTATATCTGATTTAAAACACTGGCTATTAAAGGTAGAGGAACAGAAACCTATCCAATCAACAATAACAGTTTTGCGGGAATGGCCCTAGCTAGATTAAAACAGTCTTATTCACTCTCTCCCACAGAGAAAATAGATAGGCCTCTAGACAAAAGATTTCACTGCAAACTGAGGGTAACAGTAACAGATATTCAGCTCTATCACACAATGAAAAGGACAGTAAAAACAGTTGTACAGATTACAGAGATATTAAATCAAAAGTGCAGAGGATAATTGAGAATAAACACTTATATCTTGTTTCAC
Source organism: Protopterus annectens (assembly GCF_019279795.1). Classification (NCBI taxonomy): domain Eukaryota; kingdom Metazoa; phylum Chordata; order Ceratodontiformes; family Protopteridae; genus Protopterus; species Protopterus annectens. Next base: position 780,525,186 of record NC_056731.1, read on the forward strand.
CATCAACTAAAAGCAAACCTCAAATCTCTAGATAAATGCAATTGCCTTCACTCAGCAGATATAACCTAATTTTGACTACCTCCACTTTCCTTACACTATTCTCTCTCCAGTGTCTCTCACTCTCTCTCGCTTTCATTCAGTTGTCTATGAATAAAAGCACTTGTGCAGTTACTTTATCACTTGCATATGTAAATATTGTAGATACTTTTCATGTTCATTTCACCCTGTATGTAGCTACTGCTTTTTATTATTTTGTCAGTTTTTTAAGATGTGTTGTTTTTTCTACTTCTGGGCTGAGATGGAAATTGGTCTATTAGGATCAGTGGTCTACTCTGGTTCCCAAATTTAATTAAATAAATAAATGCATTTTATGAATGCCTTTGTTGCTAAATGCTAACATGTCCAAGAGTGGTCTGTGACTTGTATAAGCTAGAAAAAGTGAAATAAAGGTTTGCTCAAAAAATCCCTTTATAGGTTACCCATCTGCTTAACAGAAACAGTAAAAAAGCATGGATTACATCTGCATGAAGTACATTTTACAAGAACAAAGTTTAAAATAATCTTGTTATAAGATAACTGCTGAATCAGTGATGTGATGCTCAGCACAGGACTGGATTATATGCATGATTAGTGTAAGTGTCAACTTGATATTTATTTACAGTGCTTCTATTGTGAGAACTATCAAAATGTGGCTTTCAAGAAGACATCACTTGTAATGTGGGAAAAATTTTAAACGTCATCTCTTATGCACAGTGTAATTTTCATTCCAAATATCACATCCTATACAGGTTCAACCATCTACTTTTCTTGTTAAACAATATTTTAATGCCTGTGGTGAAAAGGTGCAACCACATACTTGTCAGCAAAATTGTGTCCAGACCATCAACATCTACTTCATTAATACTTCAATAGGTATTATAATAACTGCAATTAAATTAAGCATACATAAGCACAGTGCTCTGAATGAATAAATTAACAGATCAAAGCTGACATCACTAACATTAAACAAAAAGACAGCTTCGATATTTTTGATTTGTTTTTTATTATTGATTCTGTGACCTCAGATGTGATGTTGTACAGAAGGACGTTCATTATTTCTTTTGTTTGTTTGCATTAACTACATTCAGTCAGTGCCATCATATGCATTTTTAAGTAAATAGCTATGGTTTCTTGACAAATAAAATCTAGTTCTTACTCGGTACCAGATGAACAGTGAAAAGCCATGGCAATGACCTTGGTATTCTAGTATTGAAGAATTGCTTTAGAAAATTTTTAACTTTTTAATCAATAAAAAATAAAAGCTTAACATTCACTGACAAACTCATCTACATGCTTCTTAACACACCATGCCAGGCTAACTATACCTAAAAATCACCGTGATCCTCATTTTCACCCATTCTGTGAGTTTACCTTGCTCCTTTGCTTCTTTGTAATATTATAAGTTGGAATCTACTTTCAGCTTTTGTCTTGTTGCATACTGAAGTTTAGGATTAGTCACAAATATTATGTCTCTAGTTCTTACTGACTGCCTCTCATCTTATGATTAAAATATTTTCCTTCTTGCTGTAATAGTTACTATTCCATTATTAACAGCATCATAATTCCTCACTAAGATTTTATAACCTTCGACTCTACCCTTTGCTTACATCCAATAACAACCTGACGCTGGTAGCCCCTTCTTGCAAATTAGAAATAGAGATGTGTTTTCTGCTATATTGCTCTTCACCTTTGGAACTTTTAAAAAATAATTTGTTTCCCAGCCTCTTTAACAATTTCTCAATACCCATATATGTATGTCAATATTCCTGCTCATGACTCTGTCCAAACCCTCTGAAACGGCTTGGTTTTGATGTTTTGCTTTTATCCATCTAAACCATATTTCATTCCAACTCCTCCTATCTTCTCATTCACCCTTACTGACCAACCGTTACCAACCTCTCCCTGCCTCTTGATCTCTCTGGGATGCTAAACATCTCATGGGTCTTCTTATTTTATTTGTTATATTTGTCGATATGTCTTGGGCTTGGACTATAGTATGACTAAGAAAACAGATTTTTTTTTTATTTGCCTCATTTCTGTTTCCCTCGAGAATGTAGTGTTTGACTAATAATATTCCTTACTTGAGAGCATTTCTTCAGCTTTTTTTATGCTTTCTGTCACTCAGTGTTCAATACAATTGTCTAAATGTTAAAATGTCTGAATTGCTATTATTCCAATGTTCAGATGTTGCCATTTCTAAGTAGGTCTGCAATCCTAAAAGGTGAAACTAAAAAGTCAGTTATCACATCTGCTGCAGTTATGTTATATATATATATATATATATACACACACACACACACACACACACACACACACACACACACACACACACACACACACACACACACACACACACACACACACATACAAGTATATACCATGGCTGTCACTCAACACATCTGATCAGCACATCTGACTGCAAATGAATATGGCATTTGGGACGGGTACACAACATGTGCCTCTCCCACAGTTAAACAGTAAAAGCAGCAGTACCTTGAACAGTACCTGATGAAGCTTCTGAACAGACAGTGACACAAAATTAAGTAAAACAGCAAAACACACATTTATGTGATGGGGTCCTCAGCTTTCCTCAGGAAGGTACACTGTTACATAGGCCTCCCTACAAACTTGCAGTCACAGAAAAAAAACATTAACTAAACATATACTATCATAAGGCAGGAGTCTTTACAAAAAAGTAGGGCTACCACCTTTTTGGCTATGTTCAATAATTGCCTGTACATTGTATGCAGCAGAATTTCTCTGCAGTAGCTATCATTGCTTCTGTTTGTAGGATATTCACTATGTCACTGTTATTAGGCTACATATTTGTTTTATGTTTAATGAGTAAATAAAAGATACACAAATTGTATAGATGAAAATATATTTGTTCTGTCATATTGTATGCTGCTGTATTACTGCATGCACAGTTGCTTGCCTTTGATGTTCCAGTCATGCCTGAAAAGGATCTTTGGACTAGTTTGCTTACTTTATAAACAAAAGTTACATAAATAAAGAAATGTCAGGGCTTTCATATATTCATGAGTATCTCTATATGTTTGTGATGTATGTGTGTTTGTGCGCGTGCATGTGTGTGTGCGTGTGTGTGCGTTGTGTGTGTGGTGTGTGTGTGTGTGTGTGTGTGTGTGTGTGTGTGTGTGTGTGTGTGTGTGTGTGTGCACATGTGTGCGTGTGTGTGTATGTGTGTGGGTGTGTGTGGGTGTGTGTGTGCATCTATTAATATGCATAGTTGTTGGCGCTGGATTTCAAAAGGAATAGGGCATGGGGGTAACGTTATGCTGATTAGACTCTATGCCTGCATCTACAAGACAGGTCTCAGCTAGTAAGCATTCAGTGTATGCTAACAGGGACTACTAGAGTCCCATACCTAATTCCAAAAGGGGAAGCTGGCTGGCTATGAAAAAAATATTTCAGTATTTCAGCATTGTACTTTGGCAAACATTGCAAATGTATAAAACTGAATTAATAAAAAAGATGACTGAACTCAATGTGCAGTTTTGGTAAAATACACAATCCATCTGTATGTGGAAAAGGTACCGCAGACAGTGCCTGATGGGAAACCAGACTGTCTGCAGTACCAAGTTCTAAGTATAGCTGGAGCTGTACCATAGCTTTTATGAACCATAAAATAGGGGAATAAAGAAGTCTGGAATCTTACACATGTGTAGTTCAGTGTAGTGAGAGTGATCTCAGACCTCCAGTGGGGATGCCTTGCAGTTCCTTTTTTGAAAGGACAGATATAATTCCCTGGTGAGATAGTGGCCCCACAGGGTCTATATCAGCATTTTGAAAATGTAATAGTTCGAATCACTAAATATCAAACTAAAATGATCGAACTATTACATTTTCAAATACCGATAAAAAAAAAACACCAAAAAAAAAACTAAAGGGTGTAGGCAGGGGGGCAAGCTGCCCTGCACCCCCCACACCCAGCGCTACTTAAATGTACCAACTCCGAGACCACACTACATTGAAGTAAATGGAAATCTCCCCTTATGGAGATTTCCGTTTATCCATTCGATGTTCTGCACTTTCAGCATTCTCGCTGCGACAATATCGTATTCAATATTGTCAGCATTCGAGATGCTGATAGGAACCCGCTTATGTCTCTCTAAAGTAAGATACTGTAGTCACTGGGTGTAGCAATTTCAATGATCAATGCTACTTTTGTCTTCTTTTTATGGACAACTATATCTGGTTTTCTCACATCTATTCTTTGTACTGTTGGTAATGGGTGATCCCATGTGATGTAGACTTCATCATTTTCTATGATGCTTTGGGGCTCATGTTTCCAGTGCTCTTCAGTTACTTCAGTATTATAATGTCTGCACAATCCCCAATGCAATAATCTTGCCACATTATTATGCCTTTCAGTATACAGTCCTTCTGTCATTAATATATCACAACCAGCAAGATGTGCAACTGTTTCCAGTTCTGTTTTACAGAACCTACATTTTTCTGTTTCTCCCACATGTTCAATAGACTTTGTAAACAAATGTGTATTTAGTCCACTGTCTTGGACCACCAATATTAACCTTTTGTCTTTTGGTTAAAATTCACCTTATCCTTTCCTGTGTTCAATCCTGATCAATGTGAGGCTGTTACAATAATTTTCTATATACTTACAATTGTATTTATGCATTTTCCACATTTCTTGGCTTCTTATCTGATCTTTCACCTTATATTCTTTGTTTTATTTTTTGGCAAATTCAGTTGCTGCCTGTTTTTTATCTACTTCTGGTTTGATTTCCTTTTCCACTTGACACCGATATGCTTCTGCTAAACTGAGCAGGGAAGTCATCTTAGATTTATTTTCCTTATATTTCAAAACTTTCACTACATTTGGGTCTTGTGAGGTCAGCAGATATGTATACAGTCCTACAAAATCAGATTGATACATGTAATCAATTTTGTGGAGGCCCATACTTCCTTCAGACTTGGGAATATATAGTCTGGGTATAAACTGTTTTTTTAAATCATTCGATGAGCATGAAGCATCTTGTTTTCCAGTCTAATCTATCCAACACCTGTTTGGGGCCAGTCAATCATTCCAAAATTGTAAGTTAGGAAATGAAGAGAAAATTGGCTTATAGATTGAACTTCGTTTGTAGATATCAACACTCTTTTCGGTATTAATTTTAGTCTTCAAAAATACTCCTTACTAAGTTTTATCCACATTTGTTCATGTTTTATTGTTCATCCTTCATCAGTTCCCAAATATTTATATAACCCCTCTTCTTCAAGTTCTTTTATATCACACTCCTGTCCCAAACTGATGTTTTCTTGGTGCTGCACCTTTCCTCCTTTAAAGGTTGCTTTTGCATATTTATCAAGACCAAATTACATTCTTATATCATCTGAAAAAGTTTTGGCCACTTACAGTTGTGCTTTCATTTCTTCATCTGATGAACTATACAGTTTTAAATCAACCACAAAAAGAAGATGAAAAGGCTTTACACTTTGTTGTTTTCTGGGAGTCAAATTGTAGCCATGGCCTAATCAGTTAATTCAACAGCTTAACGGGTTAAGGGTAAGGCAAAAGAGCAGCTGTGACAAAGAGTCACTCTGGAATTTTTATCCCTGGAATAATAATTTGTTCTTTATCATGGTTTAACTTCAAAGTAGATTGCCACTGTTTTATGGTTGTTGTAAATAATCAGTACAGGGTGCATCTTATATATTTTAAGCACTCTTTTATCCATGAATGTGGGATACTATCAAATGCTTTTTTGTAGTCAGTCCATACCATAATTAGGTTCTTCCCCTTTTGCAGTTCTCCATTATGACTTTGTTTAACAACAAATGATTCTTTGTTCCTTATGACTTTCTTTGAGTTTTCTTCTAAATGACTTTAAACTCTGTAGGCATCAATTCCAGTGTATATTTTATATATTGCCAGAAGGCAAGTTATTGGTCTATAGTTTTTAGGATAGCTTGCAGGTTCGGTCTTAAGTAGGAGTATTGTTTTTCCTGTTGTTAATCAGATTGGTGTCTGTTCTGGGTGCACATATAACTACTTCTTATTCATGGCTAAATTTTCATGTAAAGATTTTAATACTTTTAGCCAGAAGTTAGCTACTGCATCCGAGCTTGGAGGTTTCCACTTAGGAGCGTTTCTTAACTTTGTTTCATTCTCTCTGGCCATTACTTCATACCATTTCATATCCTGAACATCTGAACTTCTTATGTTTTCTTTTACTTTTTCTATGCATTTAGTATCTTTGTTGTGCTCCACAAGATCTTCATATATATTTTTCCAAAATGTATCTATTTCTTCTTTTTTGGCAGTGTTTCAGTTCCTTTTGCCCAGTTCTCTATAAATCTTTTTGAGTCATCAATAAATTGCTTATTTTGTACTTTTCCTTTATATTTATCTGTATATCTTCTAAGTTTTTTTTGCCTGTGCTGATAATTTTAGTTTATTATTAGCAATAGTGTATGATAGATCCTGATCTGTTCTGATACTGTGCATTGCTTTTATCACGTCTACCTTTCTGAGGATTTGTGTTGATCTGTTCCCTCTTCTATGCTCTTCTAACAATGACACTTCTTGTCTTAATTGCTTTATAGTTTTCTCTGTTCGATACTTCCATGATGGCGTTTGATTTCTCCCTTCCTTTCCCTTACTGCCTTGTGTTTTTGTGGTAAGACTTTATCTGCTATTAATTCAGCTGCACAATAATATATCCTATTTACTTCTATATATCACATGGATCTCTATTAACAGTCCTAATTACTTTGTTCATTTGTTTTATTAAACTTCTAACTTTTTGGGTTTTATTGACTTTCTGTAGTCTATTTCCTTCGTTGATCTTAATATGTCTGTCCATCACTGTTAAACCAAACAACTCTTCTTCTAGATTATTTTCTTTTAAACTGAGGGCACATTCTTTGTTCTCCATTTCCTGCAGGCATTCTATAGAAAGTTCTGGAGCATCTTCCTGTACCACATTCACTTTAGGTTCATCCTGTATTGTCTGTTGCTCTTTCATATGGGAACTCACTGGCCTATCACTCCACAACATTGACTGCGTCAGAGTTGCCACAATTTTTTGTTCCATCCCTTGCTGTGCAACTTCAGCTGAGCTTTTGTACTGGCTTGCTATGGAAGGCTCCAAAGTATCTTCATATGACAACTGATCAGATGTTTCCCGCTTCACTGGTTTCTCCTTATTTAAGGAGCTCCATTGCTCTATAATGCTGTGATGTTATCAGAGTTAGATTTTTCTACACTAAATCCTTTACTTTGCAGGCAACCCATAACCTCAGTTTATATTTCTTTATCTTCTCCATTACTAGTCCTCTTTTCTACTTTTCCTGTTTTTTTTTTCTTATTTTATTGTATTGTATGATTTTCCATATCTGGATGCCTTTGCCAGTATTTCTCTTTAAATATCTTTGGCACTGCTATTTTAGTATTGATTTGTTTTGCTTTTTTTGTTATTACCATATTAAATCTCTTTTTTTTTTGCCCATGTCCATATTTCTTCTTCAGATGTCTCCTGCTCCTCCTGTTTCTCCTTACTTGGGGGACTCGTTGTTCCGGCATGCTGTGATATAACCTGTGTTATGACTTTCTACACTAAATCCTTCATTTCATAGGTATTCCATAACTTCAGCTTCTATTTTGTAACTTCTACGTTACTAATCTTCTGTTCTACATTCCCTCTTTGTGATCTTATTTTTTGTATTGTATAATTTTCCGTATCTGGATGCCTTTGCCTGTATTTCTATTAAAATATCTTTGGGGCTGCTTTTTTGTATTGATTAATTTGGCTTTCTCCTTTGCATAAATGTTACATCATATCAGATCTCTTTGTCTTTCCCATGTCCATATTTATTTTTTATACCTTACAAATTTTTTTTGATTTTGTTCTTTATGTTTTCGCAATTCTTCAGTTACTTCTTTTTCCAAATGACCCTTTCTTGGTCTATATAATGTTTTTCATAAATCTGCTGCATTAATGAACACAAATGTTTATTTGCTATACAGGTCTGCTACACAGGTGGAGCTGTGGAATAGGAAATCTTTGGTTGAAGCTGACAAGCTTGCCAGTGCCTTGGATAAATTTGTGCTACAATGGACATAAGGTTATGAAGCTCATTAACACAGCATGTTATAAAATGTTATTAACTGGTCCTAGTGTAGAAGAGCTCCTGGTCTTTCAGTAGTTTGGCACTGTGAGGTATTGAACTGAGCAGACTCTGCTCCCACAGTAATGGTGTCCTGGGGCGTGGGTTGGAAAGTTACTTCAGAGGAGTGACAGCAGAGTTGAGAAAGCTATCTGTTCTGCTTGCAAAGTTTTTTTAATCTGTCTCTTGTAGGGGACATCAGCATTTTACTAACAATCCTGGTACCTCATCAAAACTAATAAAATTCCCCTAAATCCACTGTTTTTATAGTACTCACTAAAAACATAAGTAAAAGTTCACAAACTATGAAGGTAAAACTCAGACACATACATCCTTCAAATACCAAAGACCATCTAAAATATCCCCTAAACTCAAATACAGTTTTTGTTAAAAATAAAATAGTAACATAAAATAAAAATTAAGTAAAATGGGGACCACATTCTCTTCATTTTCAAGTACAAGCATGACTTCACATGCCACAAATGCAAAACATTGACTCATAGACCTCCTAAAATACCATGCATCTCTCTCTCTCTCTCTCTCTCTTCCTCTGTATCTATCTATCCATAATTATGAGATGCAGCCAACTCCTATATCCACCTCATCAACAGCTACCACAGTCCACTGGGTTTTTTTGACAAAGGAGGAATAGAAGTTACTTGACAGGCCTTACACAGACAGACATGACAGACAGACAAGCACACAAAAACACCCATACCTATGAATAATTTAGAAGCCTGCAATCTGCCTACTATTTCTTTGGAGTGCAGAAGGCAACCTGAACACCCAGAGAAAATGCACAAAAGGATATCAAGGGCATACAGACTTTCCACAGAAGGCATTCCAGCCACAAAGTGAATCAGAGACAACAATGACACCCACCGCATCACTGTGCCACCCATCAGTCAACAGTGCCACCCACTGCACCACTGTGCCACCCTTCAGACAACAATGCCACTCACTGCACCCCTGTGCCCCTGATCAGACAACAATGCCACCCACTGCACCACTGTGCCACCCATCAGACAACAATGCCACCCACTGCACCACTGTGCCACCCATCAGACAATGCCACCCACTGCACCACTGTGCCATCTTTCATTGGTATACCTTGACTATATCCACAATAACAAATGTTTGTACCAAATGGTGATGTAAGCCTATATATTGTTTCTTGCTGTACTCCTTGCACTGTACACTGTGGCTTGATGTACTACTGTAACTGGAGTCTAGTCCCCTTAGATTTTCCCAGTAAACAAAGCAAAATGAACAAAAACAAAATAATAAAGTGGCCTAGTATTATAGAGCTCCACAAAATAACTACATTAAGTCTATGTGTTATATATCACTTAAATATATAAGTGATTCCTTGGTTAATTGAAACAATCGGCCTCTGGAAACCCAGTTAGCCTTTCTCACATTGGCTTTACTAGCCACTACACTATTTTGTCTTTAAGTAAAATTGTGTTTTAATTTTGGGACATATTTCTTGAGTCTGGATACACATGTCAAAGGGAGAATGACCAAAATCTTGCCCTATTATTTTAGCACCGTTACACATTTGTTATCCAATGATAATGCCTGTATAGAATTTACATTTTCAATCTACTTAACATGTTTTTATCTTGAATTATGCCATCCTTGAATTTCCAGTTGTAATTTACCTTGAATAATGGTCTAACTTAGACCTAAAGAACACTGAGCACAAGGTCAGGGTTTGACTAGTCATTTTGTCAATATTTATGCAATAGTTTGTACATCAGAAAAAGATTCTGCGCAAAAAATACCACGTGATACAGCTTCACAGAAGAGAATATTACTCAGTTTGGTAAGTAAATCATGTTTCCATGTTTTGCATCACTGTGCACCCAAATCAACAACTGTCTGTGTATAGAACCAATGGCTTAAAATCTTTAATTTCATAGACTGGTATTGATATGAACAATCACTCATAGAACCGAATTTCAAGAACTGACTGTAGATCCTTGATTGGGTGACATCATTCAGAGGCACATCCTGAATGACATACTTGTGGAACTATTAGAAGGGCAGGTACAACGTCTGTGTAGTCCTGTATAACCTGAAACCTACCTTCATATCCTCTAGTGGGTTTACCAGCTCCTTGCTGAACCAGTCAGACCTTCTGGCATTTTCTTTTACACATTATTTGCACAGTCATTAATGGCTTTCTTTACTCCTTTCTTTCATGGGACAATTCTGCGTCTGCACTACCCCTCCATTCATTCTGACTGAAACTTTCTGAAGTCAGAGTGGGAAGGATGCAGTGCAAACGCCAGCCATGAAGGAGAATGTGAAGGGGCACTGCAGATGATGACTGAGCAGGTGATTAATTCCCATCAGAGTGGGAATGATACAGTGCAAATGCCAGCCATGAAGGAGAATGTGAAGGGGCACTGCAGATGATGACTGAGCGGGTGATTAATTCCCATCAGAGTGGGAATGATGCAGTGCAAACGCCAGCCATGAAGGAGAATGTGAAGGAGCACTGCAGATGATGACTGAGCGGGTGATTAATTCCCATCAGAGTGGGAAGGATGCAGTGCAAACGCCAGCCATGAAGGAGAATGTGAAGGGGCACTGCAGATGATGACTGAGCGGGTGATTAATTCCCATCAGAGTGGGAAGGATGTAGAGCAAACGCCAGCCATGAAGGAGAATGTGAAGGGGCACTGCAGATGATGACTGAGCGGGTGATTAATTCCCATCAGAGTGGGAAGGATGCAGTGCAAACGCCAGCCATGAAGGAGAATGTGAAGGGGCACTGCAGATGATGACTGAGCGGGTGATTAATTCCCATCAGAGTGGGAATGATGCAGTGCAAATGCCAGCCATGAAGGAGAATGTGAAGGGACACTGCAGATGATGACTGAGTGGGTGATTAATTCCCATCAGAGTGGGAAGGATGCAGTGCAAACGCCAGCCATGAAGGAGAATGTGAAGGGGCACTGCAGATGATGGCTGAGCGGGTGATTAATTCCCATCAGAGTGGGAATGATGCAGTGCAAACGCCAGCCATGAAGGAGAATGTGAAGGGGCACTGCAAATGATGACTGAGCGGGTGATTAATTCCCATCAGAGTGGGAATGATGCAGTGCAAACGCCAGCCATGAAGGAGAATGTGAAGGGACACTGCAGATGATGACTGAGTGGGTGATTAATTCCCATCAGAGTGGGAATGATGCAGTGCAAATGCCAGCCATGAAGGAGAATGTGAAGGGGCACTGCAGATGATGACTGAGCGGGTGATTAATTCCCATCAAAGTGGGAATGATGCAGTGCAAACGCCAGCCATGAAGGAGAATGTGAAGGGGCACTGCAGATGATGACTGAGTGGGTGATTAATTCCCCACCCACTCATTGACACCCTGAATCAGAAAAACATTTGTTAGTACTTGTACCTTCCTGTAAGAAGTAGCTGACACTTCCCATTCTTCCTGTGGAAGACACAAATTCCCCAATAAATCCATTTCCCACTTGGTGAATATATTTATAACTTAATTATGACAGTCCTCCTCTCGACCAGATGAGCTATCAAAGGAATATCACAGGACTCTACTGAGTCCATCTTTCAGAAGGCTAACATATTGCACCCCTTTCTAGTTCTTCCCTTAGAAGAGGTTGCAGTCCCTCACAAACCTTGGGTCACTCATTACACTTCTTCCTTTTCAGCAAACCCACCCTGTCCCCCATGTGCAGTACTGTTCCTCCTTCTATTGCCTGTCCTCCATCTTCCACACATTTTAATACCAACCTGTGATTTTACCTGAATCAAGAGACAAGGATCATTGCTATGGTCACCGTATCCTGACTGACTCTGATTCTGATTCAGACATGCCATTTTGCTTGGAATAATAGACTAATACATGGGGGACCCATTTTAGCCACAGGCAGAGAAATACTCATAGTCAAGAAACATAGTTAAATGGAGTACAGTAATACATTAACAAAAAATATAAAATTAAAGAGATGAGAGAAAAGATAAATTATAATGAAAAATAGTACATGTGCTTAATACATATGTACATGGTGGAGTCTTTGGGTATATAGACTTCTCACCACTGGCCTTTCTTTTGGGTTGTGTCCCACTTATCAACAGCTATGTACTTCACTACCATTAAGTCATGTATTTTCATCTGAAGCCACTGAAAGTGTTGAAAGTCATATTTCCAATGCAGCACCAGTGGTGTACCATTCGTATACTGCACTTACTGATAAGCAAAAAAAAAAATCATAAAATAAAGTGAGCCTTTCTACATTTCCTTGTATGGATGCCTGCATACCACATGCCCTTTCACACAGATTTACACATGAGTGTGAGCTCACGCGCACGCACACACACATATATAGATAGATAGATACAGATATATATTAACAAAGACTGTACAATCACGAAAAAATTAAAATGGTCTAAACTCTTCGTATAAGATTATTTCTAATGATTTATAATTGTATGATCTCAGCAAATGCCAGATAATCACTGAGAGGTAATCAGTGCATTGGTTCTAACTGAGCAGTCCTTAGGTAAATAAGCTGATCCCTTTTATGCTACATTGATGCATACAGTTTTTGCTACCAGATAGAAAAGTAGAATTTTCTAGTCAGCCGTCCTTTTTCTTGCACACTACTTTGAATTCATATGCCTGAGGGAACCATGAAACTCATAGCTGTCTGCAGATAATACTACATATAAAAACAATATACTAAACATATACAAATTGGTAGGAAAAATATTTACTGAACAAACCCTGCCACCATGCAGTTTGGCAGTACATTAGTTCCTGAATGACTGTACAGACTGACCAATAGTCAATGCATGGGAAGAGATATGCCTAATGTAGTCAGCCAACATAAAATCAACTAGTGCAGTAAACATCTTTTAGTGCAGAGGTGGGCAGGTGGGTGGGACAGTCATTCATCTGCTTTCCTGTTTAGGGTAGGTAGGTGACTTGTAGCTGAGTAGGGATTGGGCTGATTCATTAGTAATAACACAATAACCATTGTTACTGAAAGTTCAACTTCAGAATTAGAAAAATAAATGTAAAATATATATATTTCAATTATATTTAATATTTAATACCAAAAAGCTCTGGCTATTTTTGCAGATGACTGCAAGCTAGGAGTAATTATTGAATCCCCAAATGGCTTAGCCATCCTACAGGAAGGTTTGTTCCAAATAAATAACTGGTGCTAAGTTATGAACTGAAATAAAATGTCAAAACTGCATTATTGTATCCTTTGGGACGTCATCTACCCCAGGGAACTACCACATTGGCAATACGACCCTAAGAGTTGACACAGTGGTTTATGATTTGGACGCTTATGTGGAGAGTGACCTCTTTTGACCATCATGTGTTTATTGCTGTAAGAAAGTCCTTGTATATTACACAGCTGAAAAACAAAGGGATTTTGTCGCATTATAGAGATGTCATTGTTCCCCTTTACTCAGTCCTTATTAGGCCAGTCACTGAATATAATTACCCCTTTGGCATGTATCTGTCCAGACACATGCAACAACTGGAGCACCCACAGATATACCTCACTAAAAGGATACAAGGCCTAAACAATATGGCCTACATGGACTGTTTCAAAGCTATGTAATTATTCTCGGTATCCTATAGACTGCTAACAGGTGACCTCTGTCTGGTATCCAAGGTGTCCTCTGACCCATTATTGATGGATTTACTGCACATCAGCAAGTCAGATGTCATTAGAAATATTCAGTCTAGGGATCTAAACAACTTCTATAACATCAACAAGTATAGCTCACGGAGGATACTGCTGCTGTGGAACAGACTCCCTATCAATGTAAAACAAAGTTCATCTCTGTCCATATTCAAGACCAACCTAGATCTATGGATGGGAAACAGAAAAGTTACCCCAGGACTGCCCCCTGAACTACTAATTTTCAGAGGCAACTCCTAAATGCTTTATCCCATGCATGGTGGGGTCCTCTCAAATTATATACTATATGATCCCAGTATCTCATTAGGAGTAATACATACAAAAATCATCCATGAGATGGGTAAGGCCAATTTATAACCAACTGGGATAGGTTATTTTCAACGCAAAAAGGGAAATTGGCTAGGCTTAAAATGGCCCATGAGAGCATCTAGCCAAGTACTTACTTATGAACCTATGAACATATGGAAGGCCTGCCATTTTGCAGACATTTTAACTCTGAAGGAGTTGTGTTTTTTGGGGGGTGGTACGTTTTCAGTCAAGGTCTTTGCACACGTTGAATTAAAATATCTCGATTCATCATACAAAATATATATATGCACACACACACACACACACACACATACATAAATAATCCCATGTTTTCTGGCGGCCTGGCGGACCCCAAACTCCTAGCTTGATTCAGTTATTTATCCCACAGTAACTGCAGTGCACTCATGGACAGTTAAGGTATGTTGAACGGATGCAGGAACAAGGAAAGTTGAACACTAAGACTGAATTTCTTTCCTTAGTCTTGGTAATTGTTCATGCCATTACTGGATAAAAAAGGTTGTTAAAAAATGTAAATACACATCAGAGCATCCAGAAAGCTCATGGATTCTTGAGGCCCAGTGGTTCCCAGACTCTTGGGTTAATTTAGATATTTATTTCAGTTATTATGATGCAGTTATGGCCACTTAAAGTATATTGAAAGCATGAGACACAATGTCAGAAAAGTATGAAAAAAAAGTAACTTGGATGATGGGGGAAGGCTTGGATGCAGAACTCCTAACTGTCCCTACTTTGCAGGAATAGTCCTATTTTCAGGCCTGATTTACCCCTGCACATGTACATATTTTTGAAGGCATGTCCCTATTTTCAACTCGATTTATCCCTTTACACAATTTTCTGAATGTCTTCTCTTCATACATACTTTTTGAAGCTGTCTAGTATACAAAAAACCCTCTACATGACCAGTATTCCAGTGGTAAGAATCATTTAAAGAAAGAGGCACATATATTTCATCTTCCTTTTTCAGAAGCAAAAGTAAATGCAATGCAGTTCATTACAGCCTGCAAATGTTATACTGGCTTACATTGTTGTATCATTTTTGTCACTGTTTTTTAAATGTGTTTTTGAGTAGCATCCCACATTTCTACTGGACCTGGAAAGAGTATTCAAATGTTAGGCTCATTAGATGGACAGATTTTTGGCCATATGTACCTACTATTCAAGGACCTTTGTACCTATTTTCAATATCTGCAGATTGAGAGGTATGCCAGGATGGGCAGAGTCAGCTGTGGAACTGGGAGATGTGCACAGGGGGAGCAGTGGGCATCTAGGGGCACCAAGAAGCCCTTCACCTAGGATGCCATTTTACATAAAGCCAGCCATATCTGCTAAGGGTGAGGTGAAATAAATGAGCAAAAAAAAAAAAAAAAGAAGAAATTTTTGAAGAATTTAATCAAGGACATTTACATGGTGTTAGTTTAGATATAATAATATAAAGACATTATGCGAATGTATATAAGGAGAGTTGGGGATGAAGTGAATAGGATTTTAGTAAAACGTTTATGATTCTTATGCCTTGAATGGTGTTCTGAATTGTTACACAATAAACAGTGGAATATGAGAGAAGTATACTGTAAATGAATATGTGGTTTTCATCTTATTTCTCTGTCATTACTTTATTGTCACTGCCATAACAGCTGAATCCTGAGAAAGCAGTATGCAATAGGAAATTATCTATCTGATTGTCCACATACCCCCGAAAAATGTCAGTTTTAAGCCTTGCTACCTTGTCATTTGCATAAACTGTCTAGAATTTTCAAGATGTTGCTAGCTTTGAAGGAAAAGAAGGAAGAAAGACAGAATGAATAAAAGAAAGTAAGAAAGCATGTCTGTTCTGCGTATACTGATAGCATATGAGTAAATGCAATTACAAGGTGTTCCTAAGAAGCTTGCTTGATTTCTAGTTCACATCACTTTAATTATATATGGTATTTTTTGTGTGTAATTGTGGTTATAACTGTACCAACATGTTCTAAATTTCATCATATCAGCAACAGCTGAAGTGCTGTTTGCAACTACCAGGGCTATATCAACAAAGCAGAATAATATAATACAACTGGTGTCAGATGAAATTATAAATTAGTTATACTTACTGCCATGATCTCTTTGAAGGAATGAAAGTAACATTTTTGTAAATGCACTAATCCAAAAGATTTCATATAATCTGTCATAAAGGCTATTTATAACTTTTCAGAGTGCACAGAATGTGGTATAGGCTTGCCTTGTAGGACTAGAATACTGTTTCATGACCATGAGCTCCAGAAAATGAATGCTGATGCTGACCTCAATGCAGTGTGTCTGAGTTAAAGAGTTTCTCTGTCAGTGACTGAACACCAGGTAAAGAAATATAACACGTGGGCAGCATTGCTGTTATGCTTAGCATAGATGCATGAGTAACACTGGAGGTCTGCACTCACTCAGATTCAAACCCGCAGCTCTGCTTAGCTTTTAATGAGCAAGATGACCAAGAGGTAATGTCCAGAAATTGTTTCCACTGACAGAAATAGCAATACAGTGAGCAACCTTAACAAAAAATATATATATATGGAGTTAAAATAGTGTGAGAAATCAAGAAAATGCCAAATGGATATAAAATGATTCTAGTCAGGAATAGGATTAAATTGAATACTGGCTATATGAAAAACAAAGCTCCACCACTGGAGAAGGAAATGGTCTGAGGCGGGTCCTATCTGTTGTTTATTGAGTCTGTGCTAATGTTTTAGCCTGTTACGACAAGCATTTCATTTCTTCATTTAACTGCGTATTGACACTCCCACACTATGCGTGAATTTCCTGGTTTCTTTCCCGTCTCACAACCCACCTTGTGTTTGACTGTACAAAAGCCCAGTCTTCAGCAATCTAACCAAAAAACTTCCCAGCTTCCTGAAGTTTGTTCCAAGCTCATGAGTGTACAACAGATGAGCAATTCTTTGACAATAGCTAATAAAAGTGGCTCGACAGGAAGCTTAGCTTTCAGAGAGCTCAGCTCAGTACACAGAAGGAGTGAACACACAGCAGATTTGGGAATAATGCATGCAATTATTCATCTCCTATGTGTAGCTAGTGTGTAGTATCATTCCTTAATCTCGGCTCCTACACCTGCAATCCAGGTAAGCTGCAGCACATATGTACTATACTCTGCACAAAGAAGATGCATGAGTGCAACATAAGCTGTGCTGCTGTCTTCTGACAAAATCTAGAGCTCTTTCTTCTTTCACCATAGTCTAGCTATCTAGTAGCAGAATACCCAAAACACAGGAGTGCAAGTCCTTCATGTATTTGTGAAAATCACACTCACTCACAAGGGTTTGAAGTGCATATAAGCAGACCACATTTAGAGACTAGAGATTTGTAGCATTGAATCAGTAATGAATGTGTGTGTGTGTGTGTGTGTGTGTGTGTGTGTGTGTGTGTGTGTGTGTGTGTGTGCGTATGTGTGTGTGTGTGTGTGTGTGTGTGTGTGTGTGTGTGTGTGTGTGTGTGTGTGTGTGCGTGTGTGTGTGCACGCGTGTGTGTGTGTGTGTGTGTGTGTGTGTGTGTGTGTGTGTGCGTGCATGTGCGTGCGTGCGTGCGTGTGTGTGTGTGTGTGTGTGTGTGTGTGTGTGTGTGTGTGAACTGTTTAATCTTATATAAACTGCTATCCTATGACTCAATAGTTATCATTTTGTCAAGGAAATGAGCTTTGCCATTGAGCTTTGCCTTTGAGATGTGAACACCACAGCATCACCTTGGCAACATTTTAAGCTTAGAGTGTTTTTTGTATATGATCTTTTTTAGCTCAATAATTTGCTTAGCTGTTGTTAAGTAGAAGTGTTTAAGTTAATGGTGCTCATCTCCTGCAGGCTCATTTACTGTGCATTCATCTGAAAGTACATAAGTACCCAATTAAGATATGAAACAAGAATCCACTACAATCATTTAAGTCTCAGGTGCTTGAATACTATTGTATTGCATTCAGGAACTCAGAGGTCTTGCAGCTGATGCAGCTAGCTGCTTGCACTTAAACCTGACTACATGTTTGGGTGTGGTTAGGCAGCCATCAGTAGAGAGTGGGGCTACTGCACCTCACCCAAACATAGTAACAATTAAACTTGACTACATGTTTGCGTGTGGTCAGGCAGCCATCAGGAGAAAGTGGGGCTACTGCACCCCGCCCAAGCACAGTAACACTTAAACCTGACTACATGTTCGGGTGTGATTAGGCAGCCATCAATAGAGAGTGGGGCTACTGCACCTCACCCAAACATAGTAACACTTAAACTTGACTACATGTTCGGGTGTGGTCAGGCAGCTGTCAGGAGAGAGAGAGGGGCTACTGCACCTCACCCAAACATAGTAACACTTAAACTTGACATTATGTTTGGGTGTGGTTAGGCAGCTGTGAGGAGAGAGTGGGGCTACTGCACCTCACCCAAGCACAGTAACACTTAAACCTGATTACATGTTCTGGTGTGGTTAGGCAGCCATGAGGAGAGACTGGGGCTACTGCACCTCGCCCAAACACAGTAACACTTAAACCTGACTAGATGGTTGGGTGTGGTTAGGCAGCCATCAGTAGACAGTGGGGCTACTGCACCTCATCCAAACATAATAACACTTAAACTTGACTACATGTTTGGGTGTGGTTAGGCAGCCATGAGGAGAGACTGGAGCTACTGCACCTCCCCCAAACACAGTAACACTTAAACCTCACTACATGTTCAGGTGTGGTTAGGCAGCCGTCAGTAGAGAGTGGGGCTACTGCACCTCACCCAAACATAGTAACACTTAAACTTGACATTATGTTTGGGTGTGGTTAGGCAGCTGTGAGGAGAGAGTGGGGCTACTGCACCTCACCCAAGCACAGTAACACTTAAACCTGATTACATGTTCAGGTGTGGTTAGGCAGCCATGAGGAGAGACTGGGGCTACTGCACCTCGCCCAAACACAGTAACACTTAAACCTGACTAGATGGTTGGGTGTGGTTAGGCAGCCATCAGTAGACAGTGGGGCTACTGCACCTCATCCAAACATAATAACACTTAAACTTGACTACATGTTTGGGTGTGGTTAGGCAGCCATGAGGAGAGACTGGGGCTACTGCACCTCCCCCAAACACAGTAACGCTTAAACCTCACTACATGTTCAGGTGTGGTTAGGCAGCCATCAGGAGGGAGTAAGGCTACTGCACCTCGCACAAACACAGTAATGCTTAAACCTGACTATGTGTTCATGTGTGGTTAGGCATCCATGAGGAGAGAGTGGGGCTACTGCACCTCACCCAAACACAGTAACGCTTAAACCTCACTACATGTTCAGGTGGGGTTAGGCAGCCATGAGGAGAGACTGGGTCTACTGCACCTTATCCAAACACAGTAGCCAAGTTCACACAAGGTTAGTGTGGCAGGGTTGGGGAGGGAGTGGGAGGAGTTGTGAGTGCATGTTAGGGTTTTAGGTAGTGATCAGAAGGAGAATTTACATTTAGGGAGAGGGGAGTGATCAGGGAATTTAGGTTTAGGGAACAAGGGAGTTTTAGGTTTAGGAAGTGGGGCAGTTTATGGTGAGGGAGTGGAAGTGAAGTTTTAGGGTTAACAAACGATCAAGGACTTGAGGGTTTGAGAGAGGTGTGCTATGGATAGGGTTAGGGATGAGTGGAAATTTTACAGTTAGAGGTGAGGTTCTGGTAGGCATATGTAATTCAGTAGAGTTGGGTAGTGGGAAGGCTGGGTAATTCACTGCAATCGGATTAGTGGGAGTGACAGCAATAAAGCATGTGGCTGTGGCTTGTGTGTCATGAGCCACTGACATATGAACTGTTGTAGTAGACCCATAAAACACCTGTCCAACTATTTTGGATTGTCTTTTAGGTTAGCAGCCTGGCTTAGTCATTATAACATCAGGGATACATATTGTCTGCTATGCATATAATGTAAGCATTGTAACAAAACTTAACAACTGCTCAGTAGGAGAATTTCACAATTTTTTTTGCTTACATTTCTGAGTAAATCTATCAAGGAAGTACAGAAACAAAATTAAGTATTGCTGAAAAGTGTTTCTGAGTCCAGACAATATCAAAGTAATATTAATCACCCTACATATAGATGGACACTAGCATTTGGATGACACCTTATATGGTGTTCAGGCAAATGATGGAAACAAACAACTGCTGACTGTAAGAATAAAATAGCAGTATCTGATCAAATAATTGAAATGGTGGTAGTATGGTCCTTACATTAGCATGGGATATACTCTAATTCCTTGCTGGAAGTGTATGACTTCTACATAATGGATGCAAACTTGGAAATAAAGATATAAATAAAGAGAGGCAGTGATCGAGTGATAAAGAGAGAGACAGAATCATTGGCTTTCAGACAGAAAAACAAACGCTTCAGTACCACCTACTGTTTCAGGCTAAAAAGTCATAAACAAACATATTTCTTAGAATGAAACTAAATTATATCATGTATTTAGCAACATTATGGTGTTCTAGTAGTAATCATAATTTTAAATGCTGGCATTTTAATACTACTTTAAATTCCAGTAACCATTGATATATCTATGGTATGTGACATGTTTGAGTTTCTTCAAAACCAGATTCCTCCACACTGTAAATGTTTGAATATAATAATCACTTTGAACTATATGTCAATATGTTACTGGGTGTGCTCCGTACAGACAATGAATGGCTCTATGAAACATGAATTAGCGTACTGTTCATATTCGAAAATTGATTGAATGAATGAAGAAAATGTTACTTACTATTCAGCTAGATATTTACTCAGCAACAAGGGCCCCTTAAGAAGTCAATTACTTTCAGGCATTATGCTTAACATGTCTCTTACCTGCCTCTTCCATTCACTCACTCAAATTCACTTATAATGAGTTATAGGTTTTAGAAAATTAATGTCTAGCTTTCTTGCATTACATGCAGCCTCTACTTTCAAGTATTTTTTTTCTTTTCTGGTTTCAAGTGAAGCTTAAATGTTGTGTTGTCATGTATGCTTAATGGTTACTTACGAGTAATTAATATTTTTAGTTAGTTTGTGAGTCATATGTGCAAGTATTTGAAGAGTGACAAAAATTTATACCTGTCTGAGCTCATCTGTATGAATTTACCCCGAAGCCTTGTCTTGTTTTCAGTACTTCACAATGAATGCCTATGGTTAAGTGTAAAATGTACGTAGACAGACTGATCAAACAAATCACCCGGTCATTTCAGCTATTAAGTTCTGTTTAGATGATGAGTGCACTCAGAATATGGCTTCATTATTAAATCTAATTAAATACAGGAAAAGCAGATTCTCACAGAGAATGGAAACTGCATCCCATATAGGTGTATTAAATAGCTGGTTTAATGCACTACAGTGTTGTCTAGAACGGTGAGTAGTTATAACCACGTATATACATTTCACTGTGTTCTGAATTTCTCTGTACAATTTCCATTTAGAATGTAAACCCTTCCAACCTCAGAGTGTTAACCCTCCTTCCTTGTTATCACCCCAGTAAAATCATTAACACTTATCACTTTCTTCTTTCATAAAACATTAGCAAAAATAAAACAAATAGAATTGACTATGCAAAAAGAGAAAAACATCAAAATTAAGATTTACTATGGCTTGTTTGTAATAGGTAAACACAACATCAGATTATTCTATTGTAGAACCTCACTAAAATGAGATGTTATTTCTTAAATAGCCCACTCCAAACCATTATTGGAAAAAACTGAATATATGCACATGGCTACTTGTGTCACCTTTTTAGATGGACCTCTAAAGTATGCCTAGAAAACTAGAAAAAGAAAAGGGTTACTGACAATAAAATAACATTAGGCTGTCATGACTAAATGTCATATAATAATTATTTACTACAGAACTTATATGAAATAAAAATTCAATACTCAGTAGCATTTAATGATAAAAATATACTATTTTAAAGAAATGTATGTTCAGCAAACAGTGAGATATTAAGTAGCATGACAGAGTCTCAAAAATCTTCCATACACAGATGGGCTAAAAGCCCTATCCCTCTACTCTGTTTCATAAAGACTCCTCAGAGGTGACCTCTGTCTGGCATACAAGGTGATCTCAGACTCTGTCTTGATGGGCTGCTGCATCTCCGCAAGTCAAGCTCCACTCAAGGAACCCACACATGTGGCCTCAACCTAGTCTATGACATCAATAGGACTTGGTGGAACAGATTTAGGTCCCAGAGGCTCCCCCATCTGTGGAATAGACTCCCTGTCCACATCAAGTAGAGTACCTCTTTACCCCCTTTTAAGCACAACCTGGATAACTGGATAGGAAATCGAAAATATATCCCTGGGATTCTAGCCATGTCCCTGCTGGACAAGGGCATTGGGTGCTGATTTGTCTATACATGGGCTAAACTCTTGGTAAGGCTTATAAGGACCTCAGAGCCAATAGCCTAGTAACTTCCTATGATCCTGTGATCCTAAGTAAAGTAATTAAGTAACAAACGGCAAAAGCATAAAAGAAGGGTATAACTAGTATAAGTTACTTCTGTTAAGTAATCATATAATGACAGTTTGTCATTTGTCTTGGACATATTTAACCTCCTAAAAGTCTATTTTTTGCTCAAAGAAAAGTTTTATTGTTCTTCTTTTTAAGAAAGGTTATAAATTTACAATTAATACAATAATATAATAATAATTACAAAATAAAATTATATATAAGAAACAAATTGAACTATGTACAATATATACAAAAGCTTGAAAACTCTAAATGGAATTAAAGCTCCAACAGAAGAATCATCTTTTTCGACTCAAATTCTGTTGATAAAAGTCAATAAGAGGTAACACTTTTGTCCAAGGATTATTAGAAAATGGCTTAGGATGAATCCAAGTTCTTTTATTTAGCCTCTCTAAAAGCTGTCTCTTTCAATGAGGACAGAAAATCTCCAAAAGATGGTGAGATGGTTGTTCTCCATTTCCTGGCAATAAATGTTCTTGCTGCTGCAAGGATGGTCCATAATACAGAAAGATTAATGTTTAATGATTAATGTTTTTCAAAACGCACCTATCACAAACATTAAATAATACTAAAAATGTAGATAAACAGAAGGAATCATAAAATAAAACCTTCAAAGAATCATTTATATTATACCAAAA
This sequence comes from Protopterus annectens, assembly GCF_019279795.1. Classification (NCBI taxonomy): domain Eukaryota; kingdom Metazoa; phylum Chordata; order Ceratodontiformes; family Protopteridae; genus Protopterus; species Protopterus annectens. The sequence goes on from NC_056731.1 coordinate 780,548,513, forward strand.
AAAAAGATTTAGAGAAGGACAATAAAAAATATGTAACCAATCAGCATTGCAATCTTGTAAAGATCTCCAACAATTTATGTTCTTATCGCTATTAAATTTAACTATTTTGTTCAGGGTTAAAAAGGCTCTATGTAAAATTTTCCATGTAAATATTTACCAGTGGTGTGACCATGGAGTGTTTTTAATAGAAGACAATATTTGAAATTTGTTATCAGTAGTGAGATAGGAGACATGACTCATTTTAATATGTCTCCAAAATTTATAATTTAGGTTTACTAAATTATCAATGTTCAATTTGTTGTAATTAATTTCATAGAAAAAAATAATTAATTTAGGGTTTTCTTTAAAATGAGAATGACAGAGAGATAAACATAATTCTTGTCTGCATTTTGGTATTTTGTATTGATAGCCAATCTCAAGGATCTAAGTTTTATTCTGTAATGAGTTGTCAGTAATATTTGGCTTTTAAATCTTTAAAACAATGTTGTCTAAAACTAAAATTCATAGATTCCCATTTGATGAATATATTAGTGTGCAACTCATTGACAAAATGTCTTGTAATATTAAAATAAATTATGGAAATGAACCAGTTTCTCGGAATCATATCTCGGAGTTAGTATATATAAGTAGTGGAGGTCTGGTCAGGCAAAGTGAAACACATTTTGAAGGGGAGCAAGCCCCCCTTAACCCCCCATGTGGAGGCTGCACCCTCTACACCCACTCTACTTATATATACTAACTCTGAGATAGCACCAAAGTGGTGAAAAGGCATATTTCCTTATCCCCACTGTACCTTGCTTTGGTAAACTGATTTTTGCAAAAGTGCACTTTCGGTTAAGTAAAGTGGGTCTTGGGTTTCTCTTGTTCGAAGAAGGGTGTTGTTGAAGAGAAGTGGACCCATTATTATCTCATCTGTAAATTTCAGAACAGTGATACCTAGATAGTCAAATAAGGGAACTTGAACACCTACGACATGATTCTTATGTGCTTGTGTTTTTTCTTGTTGTCTAATATTATAACCTTAAGATTTAGTTTGATTAAAATGTAAACCTGAAATGGCCTGAAATAAATTTATTGTAGATTCTAGTTCAGTAAGAGATAATCTAGAATTAGGAACAGTTAATAAAATATCATCTGTGAATAGCATAATTTTAGATGAACATTGTTTAAAGATGTCTATACCAAAAATATTTAAAAGTGTTCATATTACAATAGCAAAGATTTCTATGACTAAAGCAAATAATATTGGAGAAAGTGGACATCCCTGTTTAGTACCTCTAGTTAGAGGAATATGGTCTGAGATAAATGGACCGATCTTAACACAGAAAAAAATCTAATAAATCAAGAACTTTAAATAAGTAACTCCATTTCAAAGAATCAAAAGCTTTTTTGATGTCTAAGCTAATTAATAAAGCTTCTTTATTATTACAATTCAAAATCTATAATATTTAATATGCATTTGATATCATCGTGAGTCTGTCTTTGAAAGATGAAGCCCATTTGATCAGAGTTAATGACTTGAGCTATAGGTTCCTTTAATCTATCTGTAATGATGGACATAAATATTTTATAATCACTATTTAAAAGAAGGAGATGTCTATAAGAGGATCATAATTGATAGTCTTTTATTTTCTTTTAAAATAGGAACAATTAAAGAATATTTCCAAGAGGGTGGGAACTTTTTTGAGATTGGACCTCTATTAAAATTTTATCAAAAAACAAAATAATGGAGGAAAAAAAGTATAAATTTCTATTATTATACCATCTATACCTAGAGCATTATTAGATTTTGATTTATAAATTTTGTTAACAATTTCTTTCTAAATGACTTGTTTATGTAAATCATCTTTTAATTTTGACAAACTTGTCTTAATATTAAGGACATTAAGATTTAATGTTGAGGTTTTATCTTCTATATTGGAATTTTGATTTTGTAAATTGCAATGAAATTTGAAAGTGTCAAGAATATCTCCAATATATGTGGAATTTTTATTATTTATCTCATGTCGTACTTCTAAAATATTATTTTTTATTGTAGTTTGATTTAGCTTGATAAATTATGAATACATTTGGGAGATAATGAATAGGAAGCATTTTTAGTCTTTCTAGAGCCAGATTTGATTTATGAGATAAAATATCAAGATAATGTTTTTTTAATGATAGAATTTCCTTTATAATGGATTTATTATTTTTTGCAAGTTTAGATTTGGCCTCAAGGAGATGAGATTGAATACTTTGTAATTCAGAATCTCATTTCTTAATTGTATTTTTAAATCAAGTTAAAGTTTTACCAAAGATGCAGGCCTTCAATGAATCCCATATCTCCTAATAGTCTCCTGACCCCTCCCAACCATCATGTAAGCCATGTAGCAAGAAATGTATAGCCCTTGTGTGTCTCCATGCAGACAACTGTTCAAAAGGATCATATTACACTGATACCAGCAATGGATTTAAAGCAAGACTTACCTTTTTTTAATTCCTCCAAATGTTTTGGGTTTCTAATACAGTGATCAGAATGGCCCCATTCCTAAATCAGGGTATTATTGAAGTTCATGAGATTTGTATTGCTTCAGTATTTTATATTTGCCAATGTTATTCTAAGCACCACCAATGTACTCAGAACTGCCTCCTTCTGCAGTTCATATGGGGTTACATGTACTGGTAGCATATTTAAGTATGATTGTAATTTCTTATTTATTAGTTCTGTTGTTTCTACTACTACTACTATTGGAATGGTTTCAGTATCTTTCCTACATGCTTCTGCTTGAAAATCCTGATATCTTATGACTTTGTGTCTTTTAGAACATAAGACACTGTAATTTCTGGGTATAGCAATTTCAATAATTAGTACTGTGTTTGTATTTTTTCTTTGATTACTATAGCTTGTTTTCTTGCATCTGTTTTTTTTTTAACTGCTGGTTTTGAGTGATCTTGAGTGATATGAACTTCATCACTGTCAATAATACTTCGTGGTTCATGTTTCCAGATATTTCTATATTATAGTATGTCCACAATCCCCAATGCAACAGTCTTGCCCCATTATTGTGTCTTTCAATATACAGTCCCTCAGCCATGAGCGTATCACCCTCAACAATGAGATGTGCAACTGTTTCCAGTCCACTTTTACAGAAACCGCATTGTCTGTTTCACCCTCTTTTTCTATAGACTTTGCAAACCATTGTATATGTGGCCTACTAGCTTTGGCTGCCATTAGCCTTTCATCTTTTGGTTAAAATTCACCTCTCTTTAACCATTCCTGCATCAAATCTTAGTCAAAATGTGATCATTCTTTAAGTTCTCTATACTTGCTACTATATTTGTGGACTTTCCATATTTCTTTCCTTTTCTTCTTTTCTTTTGGTCCTTATTTTTATATTAATTCTTTTGTTTTTGGCATTTCCAGTTGCCAGTTGTCTTATGCCCACTTCTGGTTCAATTTCTGTTTCTATTGTCTTCTGAAATGCTTCTGCTAAACTACGCAAAGATATCATCTGTGACTTTTTTCTTCATGTTTTAAAATTTTCACTATGTCTGGATCTGATGAGGTCAACAAATAGGTTTGCAGTCCTATGACTGCAGACATATCAATGTAGTCTATTTTGAGGAGACCTTGGCATGCATTGGTTTGTATTTATCACTTGATAAGTATGAAGCAGTTTTCTTGTTTCCTTGCCCATTTGGTTCAATGCTGTTTGGGGCCAGTCAATCACACCAAAGCTATAAGTTAAAACATGAAGAACAAATTGCTTTATAGCTTAGATTTTATTCCTAGATGTCAAGTCAGTCTTCAGTATAAGCTTTATGTTTTCTCACTTCCTCTGTTGCTTCATTTTCCAGGTGGCCCAATGTATCTTCATCCAGACAATGTTTTCTCTGATCTGTTACATTAAGGAACTATTTTTTTTTTAAGGAATGAGGGTAGGGGCAGGGTGTTTAAGTGGGACTTGCTTTGCTTCTGCATATCAGTAGCCCAGGTGCCTGACTGCAAACTATTTTTAATTGCTCCTCAACTGAGAAGGAGTGGGGTGGGGTGCAAAAACAGGATCTGTTGACTGAATGGCTCCAGCACCAGCCACCAGATTGCTGACTTATTTTATTATTTTTTTCCTTACTAATATTGAGGGTGCAATATCAAGGAATGGGTCCAGGCATTAGATATTCTGAATGCAGCAGTAAGAATGATAAACATCAGTATGTGATCTCTTCTGTATTCTCAACAGTCCACTGTACTAGCCCATTGCCTATCTGTTTTGGGGGGGGTTTGTGGACTGCTTCATCCTTCTACCACAGAGAGCTACCCTTCTCTTGAACCTGGCCCTACCTTGTCCTGGGAAAGTTTTCATGTTCTGAGTAAACTGCATTTCATTTCTTTCCAGTCCTGGCAAATGTGTGCACAGCTGGAATGGATGCTTTTTTATACTGTAACCTGTGCACCCAATCTTCTTTTTTATTTTTGACCTGAATTTCTCCATGATATATAAAATACACTCTCTAGATCACTGTCACCTTGCTAAGATTTTGTAAATATAGGGCCCAAAATGTGAAGGTATTCACAAAGACTCAAGAATGAATTCAGTTCTAGCAATACTACTCTCCTTTTTTTCTAATTCCATCTCTCTATTTGGATCCACCTTTCAGTGTAGTTAACCTTATACCACAATAATTGTTCTCCCTTTATTACCACTAAGGTGAAGTTTAGTGCCCAGGAACCTTTCAGTTCCTTAGTTGTCATACTTTCCTGTTACAGTCATGAAGGTCCCATATCTTTCTTTCCTTATTCAGATCTGGTATTCAATCTGAAAGCAATTTGACTGAATGTGAATGGTGCAGTGAATAAAAACTACACTCTTTTTGTTGTTTTCACAGTTGCACACATCTAATGTATAAGCATTATATTTCCCAGAAGAAGACAGTTACAAATGTCATATACTTTTTTATACAATGGATTGAAAGAAGTCACAGGTTCACACATCTTTTTATGTCATTGAAAAGCGCACATTGCATATAAAATCACATACTTTTAATGCACATGCTACAGTTTGTATGATGTTTAAGTGCAGATCACAGAACTGTTACAGCCTGAATCAGAAAACAATGGCACATATATTCCAATTCTGGATCAATGCACTGTAGAAATTGGCAGTAGCATTTCAAATGGGAGGTAGACTATTATACTTCTCCTGAGAGGAGCTGGGTTACACTTGGCACACTCAAAGTAAAATTAGTTACACAATGAATGTCTTGAAACATTGAGATGCAGACATAATATTCACCACTAGAACTATGCATGGATATATGGGATACTCACTTAAAGCAAACAAAATATGAAAATAAATGCAAAGCTGATTACCAAATGATTAACTGTTCCAGATATAATTTATTGCTAATATACGTTATATCCAGCAAAAATGTCAACGGCAATGGTATCCTTTGGTATTAGCTAACCACTTGGGCAATAATAAATAGCCTCCAGTACATTGTCAACTTTCACTAAGAAGTAGGTAGACTATACGGGGTCTATATTAGATCATCGAAATGGCAGAATTTCGAATGATCTAATATTGAGCCAAATATCACAAATGCTGAAAACAGCGAAGCTGCACAAAACTCAATTCTTTCCTAAGGAAAGAATTCGGTTGGCCATTGTTGTGGCTTCGCTGTTTTCAGCGATGCGGTGGAAAGTTATGGGTTGGGTTAAGGTAAGTGTGTGATTGTGTGGACGTTCAGTTAGGGCACGGGTTGGGTGAGTTAGGGTTAGGGCACGGGTCAGGTAATTGTGCGATTGTGACAGAATTTGGGGTTAGGGGCGGGTTAAGTGAGTTAGGGTTAGGGCACGGGTGAGGTGAGTGTGAGATAGTGAGAATTTGGGGTTAGGGGCGGGTTAAGTGAGTTAGGGCACGGGTGAGGTGAGTGTGCGATAGTGACAGACCTTAGGGTTAGGGTCTGGGTTATGGTAAGTGGATAGATAATAGTGTATGTGCAGTGTAGTGTAGGGTTAGATGTAACTTTTAAATGTATGTGTGTGGATTGCTGCTTTTTAGTGTGCTTGTGGTGTGTTTATGTTTCTCAGAACAGCAATTTTTTTTCCCTGGGAAACAATTTGCTGTTTTGAGGTTTTGATATTGTTAGGGTTCGGGTTTTGCAGTTCGACGTTACGGCATTCGATAATGAGCCGTTTCGATGATCTGATATAGACCCGACTATACATACATATCACATTGGACTGGGACACACTCTGTGAAATGGAAGTCTAAAAAATGGCAGCTGTATTCTTAATGAAAAAAAAAAAATAATAAGCTTACAGTTAATTAGAATATCGCAGCAATGGGATGCAAAATATTACTGATGTGCGCATACAGCTTGGGGAGTATATGTTCTAGTGTCAGACAATACTTTTTTTAGTATTTTGTATTTTATTTTAAATAACTACAAATAACATTTATACTTTGACCAGTAGTGGTTGCCTTCTTCATGTCTCCGTGAATATGTAAGGACACAACCTTTTATATATGCAAGAAGTAACATATGCTGAGGCGTATTTTCTAATGTTTTGAATTATGCTATGATTTTATTCATGTAAATCTGTTTAGATTTTATCACATACTGTTCTGAGCAGATAGAGTCTTATTTAGCAACAGTGGGACTTGTAAGACAAAGGATTGTTTCAAGTTCAGCTGTGGTACCTGATGAACCAAATTTTCTATGACTATGCAATCCATATGAAGGAGCATCCAAAACAGGACATTTATAAAAACAAAATATAGTTTCTCAAATGTTGGCAATTTTAAATGCATTATATAAGTGTGATTAGCAATGTAGCTTAGTAATTAGTGTATACTGGTGGTCTACAGAGCCCTCATTGTTCCACCTTGAATTTCCTTGCCTGTTATGTTATACATGATACACCTGAAATTTAGTATGTGAAACAGAATACTACTCTAATTTTCTATGTTTTATTTTCATGTTCTCACCCATTATTTTCTGTATGACCATACTCAAAACATTATAAATTCTACATAATGAAAGCAAATTCTTTAGAATGCTAGTCATGTATAGTCTGGATTCAATAAAGTAGCATATCACATGTTCATAGGTTCATAGGTGTGTACTAGGCTAATGGCCCTGGAGCCTTTACAAACCTAGCCCCTGGGATTACCCTGGCATCATGCCACCCAACCTTAGTTCCCACTGCCTCTGTCAAGCAGAGCCACTGGAGTTATCCCCGGGGTGAATTTTCTATTTCCCATCCACTCATCAAGATTTCTCTTGAAGAGGGCCAGTGAGGCACTCCACTTGACATGTATGGGAAGTCTATTCCATAGCATGGGCAGTCTCAGGGTTATGAACCTGTCCCTCCAGCTTGTTCTGTTGATTGTGGTAATGAGGCTGAGGTCTCTGGAGAGTGTAGTGTGGAGGAATTGGGATTTCTTTAGATGTAGCATTTCTAACAGAGCTGGGTCAGACATGGCTTTGTAAGTCAAGCATAGATCATCTCTAAGCAGGCAATATGAGACAGAGAATAGTTGGAATTTTTTGAGTCTGTCCATATAGGACAAGTGTTTAAGGCCTAAGATCCTCTCTGTGAGGTGCTTTTGTGGCCTCTCCAGTTGTTGCAGATGTCTAGTGAGGTACATGCCAAATGGGGCATTGTACTTGATGATTGGCCTAATGAGGGAAGAGTAGAGGGAGACAATGACCTCTTTCTTCTTGGATGTAAAACCCTTAGTAATGAGATGTGCCACATAGAAAGACTTTCTGACCCCAGTGGCAATGTGGTGGTCAAAAGAGAGGTTGCTGTCAGCCTGTGTTCCCAGATCTCTTGTGACGCCTAAACTAAGGCATTCTAGCTGGAAGACATAGGTGAATACCTGCCTTTGCAGAAAGTAGTGGTCTTCTATTGCTGCAATTAATGTGAAAATATAGTAGCTTGTATACTAATTTTAGTAACAGATGACCAACCTTTCAGGATGTTACACAAGGGACTGGCAGCTCAGAAATGTAATAGCATCAAGGTAATGACCTACCTCTTGTATGTATGTAATAGTATGCATGGCAAGAGGGTTATTCCATACATATTTTTTTTACTCATACTTGCCATAGGAAATTGAGTAATTTGATTTAAGGTAACAAGTTTCAGATCAACTACTTCATATAAACATAAGCATGATTCTCACAGTTGCTACTGACATTAAATGTGACCTGAAATAAATCAGTTAGCAAAAATCTAACATTTGTGTTACTTCCTGAGATAAGTACTTACAGGACCTAACTGCTTGACAAATATTAAATAAAGGAATACATGAATATGACAGCATGACCTCTTGAAAATAACGCACGATTCTAGAACAAATATTTGTTTCGCGATTCGTCATGATTTTTACAGAAAAGAATAATGCCTCCTCCTTTGTAACGCATTCTAACCCTAACCCTTTCCCTATCCCTAACCTTACACTTTAATTTTAAAAAAACTTTCCTTAACACTGCCACAGAACAAGATAGTCCCAGGTCCAAACAGGCAACAACATATACATACATACGCCACTAAAAATATTCCTTTACATAGCCTTTACCATAATCATAAAAACACACACAAATGCACATACTTTGCATCCATTCCCTTCCCAAACCCTTATTCTGACCCTAGCCTGCAAACATTCACACACATACGCACACTCACATACACTGCTACAATACATTACATCCCACTTACCTGTTGTGACAAAGTACACCTCAGGTAAAACATCTGTTCAATAAACCATTCATTCAGTCCAACACCCTTTTACTTCCAGCTCTCAGTCAGCAGAACACATAACCAGACACACTGCGTATATACACACACACACACACACACACACACACACACACACACACACACACATGTATATGGGCTGCATAACATTCACTGAGTTTTCAGATGGTCAAAGAATTTTCTGATTTCATAAGTGGTTGAATACATACATTACTGAGTGCAGGAATAAGTGAATGGTGGAATATTAAATGATAAATAAATGGGAATTGGTAATAATGCTGAAACTTGTTTGTAATGAAAGTTTTGTAGTTGGGATTGAAAGAGTGTGTGTGTGTGTGTGTGTGTGTGTGTGTGTGTGTGTGTGTGTGTGTGTGTTTTAGGATTAGGTTTATAGCACATTAGTAAGGTGGTGCAGGAGGACAGTAACACTGTAGAGATGTGTGTCTGCAAGTCAAGTGGTCTTTTGTTGTTATTTGTGACACCAAACACAAAATGAGACTATTCGGTTTTGTTTCCCAGTTGGTGTTAGTTTGATTATATATGTTTTTGATGTTCTATGTTGTTGAAATCCTTGTAGCACTGTAATGTGTTTAGCTGTAGGTATGATTGATAATTAGTAATATAATCATATATATTATAATGCAACCATTATGAAAATATCAGAAAGATTTTTAACAAGTACAGTTTAACTCTGGGAACTTATGAGTGGTAAATCCTCAAGGGAGTCAGAGAGCACAATGGAAAGTAGTTTGTTAAATTTGTAAACTGCATGAAGAGAAAATATTTCTGATATATTTATCCGCATTGTTATGTATCATCTTTAAGCACCACTTTCTAGATGAAACTATGCAGAAAAAAGAGCAAGCAAAAAGTATGGCACTTTTTATTTATTTTTGATACTACAATTGATTTAGTAGATTGCGGTGTGCTAAATAATTTTTGGTACACGGTGCATTATTATCTGGTTTATTTCAAAGTTTTCAACTCAGTTTGTTTAAAAATGTGATTTTGTTTTTCTTTTGCCTTGCTTGCTTATTTATAAAATGACAAGTAAACATTTTTGTATGAAGCACTACACACTTCACAAATAATGTTATAATGAACAACTTATGGTTACTGTACTCTGCTAGCCTCTTTAGCTTTTGTTTTAAATGTAATCACTTATGTTTACTAAGAAATGGGAAGATACTTCTTTCTGCCTTTTTTTGCCTGCCTTACAGAAAATTAAATTCAACCATCAAGTAAAACACAACCAAGTTTATAAATATTTAATTTAGAACAATTTTGTTCTGGTGGATAATGTTGCTATTTTATTCATTTCTTAGGCTTTCGCATTTTTATCAGTATAGAGTCTTTTAAAAAGTTTTAATGAACGGTATATCACTCACCAAGTATTTGAATAGTACTGTGATTACAACATTATTCTATCCATTTTTATTTTGGACTTATTATTTGACTTTCAGAATAGCAGAGTTCACTGCCATCACTGGCTTGCTTTTTTCTGTCAAAGAAAGTGCCACGTTTACTCTGAATGCTTTGTTTGAGCTAAAACTGTTTTGAATGTTGACAGCTGTCACTGGAAAGATAACAGCTGGGTCTGGATGTTTCACTACTCTATGAACATTTGCCTAAGAGATGCTCCCGTACTGACGTATTCTTGTGTACTAGAGTAAAAGCCTGTGTTTAAGTTATAGTCAAAAAATTATTTTCACTTTGTGACCCTCTCATTTTAGTACCTTGTTACACATTAATGTACTCCTCAAAATGCTTACTTGTGGTCCAGCTGTGAACTCAGCATCAACTGAAATCTCATCTTTAACTGATTTCATGCTAGTGAGCAATTTGCCTCTGTAAGTAGTACTTAACAAAAAATACACTTAGAACTTTTATGTCAAACAAAGTGGAGTTCAAAATTTAATACAGTATTTTGCTATATTCAGGCTTGACTCCATGGTGTGACCTGTACCTTCGGCAATAAGTGGCATTTACATACCTCTCAACTGTACAGACTTTCGCAGAAAGTCCAGATTTTTGACTCATATTTTTGGTTTGTTTTTCATAAAATTTTGGGGTTTTTTTCTGTCAAATCATTGGCAAGTCATTAAAGATTGAAGTCAGAAAATAGTGGCAGACATTTGAGTTTCAGACTTCGTACCCTTCAGAAAATTTATGCTAAAACAAAACCTGTTATTCTATCAACTTTCTAAGTTTGTAAAAGCAATATTTCGAAATTGTCCCTATTTTGGGGCCTTTGTCCCCCATTATTCATGGCTTTGTCCAGATTTCCTGCTCTAAGAGGTTGAGAGGAATCTTATTATTATACTTTGCCACTGTCTTCACCTACATCACACAGCCTCATCCTTGATGTTTACCTAATTAATAATATGCTTATCCATATCCATCCACAACCCCTTTTTCCCAATTTTGCACATGCCTGGGTTTGGGGTGTCACTTCAACAGTGACAATCATCTAGAGCCAAAGCTCACTCCAGCAGGTGGTTGCTGTCATCATATTGTAAATTGTTAATTATTTTCTGTGAAAGTCAAGTTTCTAAATTTAACATTTCTGAACAAGGTCTTAAAGTACTGTGATTGCAAAGAGTAGATTTAGTTGTATGTTAAGTAAAAGGCATTGTCATTTCAAAAGGTTGTGTTATTATGTAACCCCAGGAAATATTTTTTTTCAGAGGCTGGGGCGCTACCAAAGAGCTCTGACAGAAGCAGTGATTTGATACACAATGCATTAATAGAAATGTGTTGCAGGAATCAAACCCAAATTTGTGTGTGGATATATATGAATATATGAAGACCTGCACAATGTTGGTGTGTCTGCGATGGTGTGTGTGTGTGGGGGGGGGGGGGGGGTCAGGGTCATAATATTTCAGGAGTGTATTTTGCAAAAAAAATAATAATAAAACTCAGATGCAGATGAGCGTTCATTTTTACCCGAAGGTTTATTCCGCTTTGCCATTTTAGGAGGCTAAACTACACAAAGAACTGAAACTAGCCGTAGGGAGCTGTCCCTTGATTTGGTGGTACTAGTCGTCTGCAGTATTGAGGACGTACCACTGCAGTACCACTGAGTAACTCTTCTTAACTCTGCCATTCCTGATTGTACCTGAACATTTTCTGAAAAACTTCCCAGAATCGTCTGTATGCTGTTAACACTAAATTTATTTGTATCTGCATATATATCTGTCATGCAGGGAAAGCCAGAGATATACATACACACATGCATTGTAACAGTTGGTGTTACATACTTGTTCAGAAAACATAGTCATATTATTATTAGCTTGGTCGACTGAGTAAACGAAAACAACATTTAAAAATGCCCTTTATTTTAAGTTCTCGTTCTTGTCGATAAAACTCTGTTTTTAATTCAAAAAATCAAAAAGGTGAATGGAGCTGTCATCGGTACACTTAAAACAGTGCAACCATAACGGTAAGTTCATTCATTGCATTTTAAGAGTAGAGGACGGGGCAGAATGCAATAGAAAACAACATTAACCTATCACCACCACCCAAATGCTGACACTTACTGATTTTTGCCAGACTAGCCACCAGTATCCATAGCGCAATAATGTAGGGTGGCTCTACGTGATGCCACTTGAAAGACACGATCTGGAAGGTTGCTTGGGTTGCATTATCACTACTATCAACGCCGTGCCCTCCATCCGATTGCTCATGCCCACTGCCTCCGGAGCTGGACTTTGCAGGATCTAACCTGTTTGCTGCTCCAGGGCTGTTGCCTGTCGCCGAACCTTCAGAACCAGTGGAAGAGGACAGATCGTTCTCAGCAAACAGTCTTCTTCCCAAACCCAGTTCTTTAACATCGCTTCTCCAGGAGCTCAGAATTCTACTGTCACCTTCTGCAGGGCTTCTAAACAGTATCAATGATGTCAACAGTAAAACACAAATGGAAAAGTCTACTGTGGCCATTCTAAACAGTGGCAGTTTGTGGCTTGACTTGCACCTGACTAAGTACCGTTAAATGCTTTTTTTTTTCCCACACGGTAAATAGACTTTCACAGTGTATAATTTTACCTTCCGCTTTTTCAGTTTTTTCAGCGATGCTCACCTACCTTCTGCCAGCTCTACAAATCTTTGCAAGTGTTTTTATGTCTGCCTTTATCCCAACATCACACTGTCCCTCCCACAATCATCGGTTGCAGGTAACTCCTTCATCGGTCCTTACTATCGATACTTAGGGTGGGCGAAGAAAAGGAGGAGCCACTGGCATCAGGAATTTGCACTGATCCCGGAGACAGTCCCCTTCACTGTAAACCGTATTCACCCGGTATTAGAAAAAAATCACAACACACAGGGGTGTTTAGTTCACAGCAACTGCAAGCCCCACAATTCGTAAAGTTTATGCATCTAATAACAGGATGGCTAGTGCAAAGCCCTTGATTTCTCAGTGATGGAAGTTTCTAAGTTTGTTAAGTTTGGAGACACTACTGCAAGGTATACCAGTAATAAGCTGATTGATGACAAAATTAGCTAACATGTTAAACTTTACAAGTATACGCCTAAGACAGATGTCATTATAAGGGGGGTACGTATCACATTCCAAAAGCATGCAGTAGGTGGCTTCAACACTCTAAATTGGGCGTAGGTGACATTGTGTGTGCAAGACTGAGTGGTCCGAATGTACTACCACGGCAGGACTAGCCACCCGGCGGTGTAAACCTTAGCTCGAGTTGATTGTCATTGATGAAGTGATACCCCAACCCCATATTCAACATGAGAAAAAGGGATTGAGGGTGGATGTCTGAACGTATCATGTTATTAAGGTCATCGTTCAATAACTTTGCGATGTTAAATATGAAAATGTTAGTGGAGAATCCAGCTTGAAATTGCAACACAGTATCTCTAAACCCATGAGCATTTAAAATCACGGCACAAACCTTTAAAAGCACATTATTTTTCGGCACGGATCTTACACAGTTCTAGATTTAGGAATAAAGCTAAATCTGAAGGCAAAAATAATAAAGTTGTGCTCATGTGCTCAAATTAGATTCGCAGCTTTAGAGAGGCATGCATGGAATGAATTAAACGCATTTAATTGGCACAGTTTTTTTTTTTTTGACGTCCCAGTACAGTCTACCTTCTGATTGGAAGTTTGGACACACTCAAGGACGCGGAATTCCGTGCTGTCAGCCAATCCGAACAGAAATTGTTTTTCCTAAGCACACGTGCTGTAAAATTGCAGAAATGTTACTCAAGAATTGTAAACGCGTGTTCTAGGCGTTTAGAGAATGTCTTGGCTCTTTTCAATTTATGTGTCTATGGTTCCGGTTTTCTCCTTTGTGTATTATTTCAGAGCTGCACATTTTCGCATTTTATGGCTTAACAATTCTGTCCTGCATTGCTAATGATACTTTAGGATGGTCCTTTTTCTTACAATAGAAATAAGCATGATAGAGCTTAACATAGCTCTCAACCTTCTCCAAAATGAGGAACACTACCTTTCATAATGTGGAACTAACAACCTCAACTAGTCTAGGAAGCTCATAGAATGGTTAAAATGTGGTATTTTTGTTTATAAAATAGTTATTTTAACACATTCGTAGGATTCAGTTCTATTTACCATGGATATCAGTTAAAATATGCTAACACTGAATGTGTGACAGACAAGGGAGCCCACAGGATTTTTTGCAGGGGGGTGCAAACCCAGAGCTCCGCCCACACAGTCCCCCCCCCCAACCACACAGCCCCCCACCCCGCCTATGCAGCCATTCCATTGTCCCATTACTTGGATATTTCTCCCCATTTGTCATAGACACTTCAAATCTCTGTGTACATACTGTTTTATGCTTTATGTCTGCAATAATTGCAGATATCTGGATTTCATTTACAACTTTTATTTCAAATTTTATAGCACAAACACTGATAGACATTTACTAAACCTAAACAAAGCAATAGTCTTAGAATGAAAACAGACTTAGCATTTAAACTTTTCTACCTTTGAAACTCACATTCATTGAAACAGCATTGAAACTTGCATTCAAAGAAAATGCATCTGGCCAGTGGCAGGTTAAGTTTACCTTTGAACTGTTTTCAAATCATAAGCCCTTGCACGCATTTTTTAGGGCCATGCAAACGTTCTTTGATTCACCTTACTGACTGTATTAATTATAATATATAAATTGAATTATATCCCTTGCATAATACAGCACCACTTGTTAGAGTGTGTTTTAAATTTATAGTTTTGAACATTTTTCCACTAAGCAATGAAACAAAAAATACAAACCAATAATGACAAACTGCCCAATTCAGAACATTTCAACCATAAAAGGCCACTCAAACGTTTGCCATTACAATCCACCAATATCAGTCAATATACACAATCTCTGCAGAAGTAAAAGTCATCTGAATAACTCCACATTAAAGATATCTGAAACTAATGAAGAGGTTGTTGCTAGAAAACAACTTTATATTTCACTGTTTCATCTACAAATTCAGTACCTGCTGCCCTCAAAAAATAAATTGCCTCTGTTACATTAAAAAAATAGTAAGCTGGTATATTGCAATAGGAAAAGGGCTGGACAGATTCATAGTTTTCTAGGCATCTCATTCATCGAACATCATACTCAGGACTGCAGTACCCAACCCCCTTAAAATACAAAATAAACTTGCTGTGGGACTACAGCCTACAGCCCTCTACATTAAGATGCAAGGATGCTACCTGCTGTGCTACTAACACTGCTTTAAAATTCTATACCACAATCATGATACCATTTGCTAAACAAAACAGTTGCACATTTTAAGCAGACTTGGCATGAGCAGCAGTAAACTTCTCTTCCCTTGAAGCTCACAATTCCTTGAAAATAAATTCCATCTGCTAACTCTAACTAGGGCATCACACAGACACACAGACACACCTAGCTCAACCTAGGGACAGATTGTAAATATTGCTCTCATGAACCTAGAAAATTGCTAGAACAGGATTTGCATTAGTAAGCATTTTTCTAAAGGGTATGAAGTCTAAACTCAAATGCCTGTTATTATTTAGTAAATTCAATGCTTTTTAGGAGGAATATGGGGCAAAAATCTGGACATTCTGCAAAAACCTGGACAACTGAGGGATATGCTACCTCCCTCTTATACACACACACACACACACACACACACACACAAACCTCTCAATCTCTTCGCACAAGAAATCTAGACAAAGCCTGTTATAATGTTGGGGACAAAGGCCCAAAACTAGGGACACATTTAAAATGTTACTAGAATAACAGGATTTGTGTTAGAATGCATTTTCTAAAGGACATGAAGTCTGAAACTCAAATACATGTCATTTAGCAACTTTAATCCTTAGCTCATCCCACTGATTTGTCAAAAAAAAAACAGAATTTTTATGAAGAACAGATCAAAAATATAAGGCAAAAATCTTGATATTCTGTGAAAATCTGTTGAAACGTATAACACACACACATACATCCCCCTACCTCATTAGAAAGTGGATAGGACAACAAGGTTTGCATTAGTATGCATTTTCTAAGGATATAAATTCTAAAACTCAGATGTTTGCCATTATTTTCTGATTTCAACATATTAAACGTCTTTTTTTTCTCTTTAACGGAAGAACTGGGGATGAGACATCATCTAACTGTAATATGCCAAACGCTATGACTATCTTATTACAGTGAATGCTTTTTTTTGCTCTTCACTTGAAGAGCTGAGTGAGTGGGATGCTGGTTCATACCTGCCCAGGGTGCTGGTTGAACCAGCTACACTTCTAAATGATCCAGCCCTCCTTGAGCTACTGCATATCTGCAAAATTGAGAGCAACACAGAAACATGCTCAATGGATCTAAATCTGTACTGCTATATAGCAGGACTTGAAATGTCTTACTGAGACTTCAACACCTGTAAACTGACCTCCAGCTATCTGTGAAGCAAAGTATGTCCTTTACTATCTTCAAATCTAACTTAGGTGAATGGACAGGAAATGCAGTTATATGCCAGGTCTAGTCTGCTCTAAAGGAACAGGGAGTTGGCTATACCAGTGGGTTTGCAGCTGTTAGGCTTAAAAGGCTTAACTGGTTTATGTTTACTAAATATCTCTGGACCCATTAAGCTACCTTTATACTGCGGTGGTGGTGCTGCGGTAGCGTTGTCACCTCGTAGCAAGACGTTGTCCAGTTCGATTCTCAGCTAGAGCGTCTTCTGTGTGGAGGCATACATGAATGGGGCATGCCTTCATTGAAGGTTGTGCATCAGGGCTAGTAACCTGGTACGTAAAAATCCACTACCAATCATTAGCGGACTGGAGTTCCGCTGTGGCGACCCCTAACTGGGAAAAGCCGAAAGACGCAAACAAACAAATTAGGGATCTAAGGATATATGTGACAATAAACTTCTACTTAACCAGTGCAGTCATTCTTAGGAAATAAATGTACCTGGTCAACTAATTACTAAAGATATATGTTCTAGAGTTAGAAAAGTTGTATCCACTTTTATTCATCCCTTATCAAGAGAAAACATTAATAATCAAGAAAACCTAGGGTATGAGCTCCTTACGTTAGAAAGTAGAGTTAAGAGACATGCTATTTCATTCAGTCACCGTTAAGCTTTTGTGCACTAACATCTGCTTGTTCTACAAGTCAATTAAAGACCCCGCTCTGCTCAGCCCCTTACACCTTTGAAAAGCTGGAGACACCAGAAATGTCTACTCTACAGAGTTAAAACTACAAAATTTAATCATAACCAATTACGGTATCAGATATCTTTCTCAAAGCATCCACTGCCTATGGAAAAAGTTCCTATTTGACATCAAGCAGCTAGCTCCCTAGATCTCTTTAAAGCTGGTAGCTCCCTAGATCATTCTAAAGCCTTTTGATGACTGTAGGAGTACTGTTATTCCACCCCTGGGCTGTGTAATTAGGCTCCTATAGTTACACAAAATCATATAGTTGGCTTTGGATTAGTTCTCTTTCCCCCATATAACTACTGGTTAATAAACTTCAACATAGCAAAGATAAACAAACAAAACATTACAAACAATAACACAGAGCAAATGAAACTGACAGTTATTCTACTTTGCAATCAACTATATGCACTATTTAAAATAGAAAATAAATCCAATATTAGAGCAATACCATCTTATAGATATTTAACAGAAAGACAGAATGGGTTACTAGAAAAAAAAAATATATATATATAATTATACATTCTAATATCGGCAATATTACCTGATATACGACACAAGGTCTATTTCTGTTAGGATGTTTATGCTGGTTTTCACTGCAAGAATGTTCTTGAATGTGAGAAAGGAAGAAGGCAGTATTCACACATTTTGATGTATTTTCTCAGTACTAAGAAACATACAGCTTAACGATCAGTTCAGTAGAACTTACAAGCTTAGGCAGAGTTTACTACAGTATCCCATAATTTAAAGAAACCATGCACTCGCTACCTGTAGCTTAGTGGTGGGTGGTTATCATGCCGTACCACTCCTACCAGCTTAAAAACGGGGGAGACAACGCACACACAAGCCATTACGGATGAAAGCAACCGAGTAAACACCAAACTGAAAAATACAAATGGAAGGTTATACTACTAAGGTATTTGATGATCCGGTATGAATAAAGTGACCTGGGGTCTCTAGCAAAAATACACAAATCAAAGCCAATTTGAAGTTTCAGCTTGTGGTCCTCCACCACCCCCTTGAGAGACTACATCACAAAAGGTTAGCATAAAAACAATGCATTGCAGGAAAGACTTGGCCCACGAGTTTATGCACCCATTTTAAACCACTCAAGCTCCAAAAGTAGCTATTTAATGTTGTGCCATGACACAGCAAATGTCTCCGAATACCCTCTATGTGTACATAGTGTTGTGTGCAACTAAATTCCCTTACCTGACTTGATGTGAAGAGAAGCAAAAGCAATAGCGAAACAGAGTGGGCGAGGAATTCTGTTACTGCAGCATTCAACACAATTCCCTTACCAAACAACGGGAACAGTAATTTCAAATAGCGTGGGTGAAGAGGAACTGGGTGTCTGCATGCACAGGCTTGATGCGACCGGACCAGCAAGCTACGAGAACGTTCTTAAAGAAGAACTCCCTTAAATTTTTTTTTTTTTGGTTATTAAAAGAAAATTAATCTCCCGCCCACCCGCCCATTCAAGGGGGGTGCAAGTGCACCCCCTTGCACCTGCCTGCGGGCACCCTTGGTGACAGACCCTTTCAATGTGGAACTTTGAGGAACATGAACTTTTTAAAACCCCAAATGAGGAACTTTCATTGTAATGACGTACACTTGAGAGTTATGGAGCTCAATTCATTTTAACTTACAGTAGAATGGGGGACAAAACCAAACATAATGAAATCACCAGGGGCAAAGGTCCAAATCGCCACTGGCATTTTTTAACATTGGCATCATTTATAAATAGGATTAACACAGAACCGCAACACTGCAATATTTATGTTCCTCCTTGATTATTGACTTCAGGCATACCTCTCAATTGTACTTACTTTGCAGAATGTCCAGATTTTGGCCTTATATTTTTGGTCTGCTTTTCATAAAATTGTGGTTTTCTGGTAAATCATTAAAGAACAAAGTCATAAGATAATGACAGACATTTGAGTTTCGGAATTCATACCATTCAGAAAATCCATGCTAATGCAAAACTTATTATTCTGTCAACTTTCTAAGTTTGAAGAGCAATATTTAAAAATTGTCCCTGTTTTGGAGCCTTTGACCCCAGTTATTTATGACTTTGTCCAGATTTCTTGTTCTAAGAGGTTGAGAGGTATGACTTCAGGTTTCACTGTTTTGTGACAAATAGATATCAAAATATGACAAACATGGCAACAGTAGAACAGTGTGCTATGCTGTTTTGTACGTACCTTATCAGCCACTGTAGTTGAAGGAAGTTTCCAGGTGGGGGTGGTATTAAGCTAACTGTACTGAGCATGTCTTACAAGTAAAATGTAGAATGTGCATGCAGAGGCAGCTATGTTGGGTGTACAATAAACCATCTGTTAAACTGACATCATGTCTTCACTCATCATTCAATATGGTGTTAGAAGTTGGATTCAAAGCCGTTTAAGTCTTACAAAATGTAACAAAGTGTTAGAAGCCATTTTAGTTTTTCAAAGTGAAACGAAATGTCTGAAGTTGTAGAAATCTCTTCAAATTGCAACGAATGTACACAGTAAGTCGCATAAGCCTCTCCATGGTACAATAAACGTCTAAAGTGTTACAGGTACTTCCATTTTACTTTTCCAGCATACAAAACAAATTTTTGTTAACCGAAAGTGTTTAAGGTGTTTGCATTTACTTTAACAGCATGTCAGATAGATTTTGCAGAACCGAACCTTTGGTGTTTGATGACAATGTTGCAGAGAATTGGTGTGTATTTGAACAGGAATATATTTTCATAGCTGCTGTACATTCTGATAAAGATTCATGCACCCAAGCATTTATACTTCTCAATTTTGCTGGCTCATTGGCCATTGAGTGAGAATATTCTTTTGTATATACACTTGCTGTTTATGTAGGACATGGAGAAAACAGGCATATTATTGCTCAGGCAGAAATACAGGAAGATCCTGATGGTTGAAAACATAAATTCAGGGAACCGTGTAACCCTCAGACAACTATAACAATGGAAAGGCAATGGAAAGGCATACATTTAACACAAGGAACCAAAAGCAAGGTGAAACTATTGAAGCATATGTTACTGATTTGCAAAATAGAGCAAAGATGTAAATTTGGGGACTTCTAAGATGATTTAATAAAAGTAATAGCAATCAATGAAATGCCCATTTCCAGAGAATGTTACATCTTTACAGTGTTTCCTGGATATGATGAACTATTTAGGAAAGTTTATTCCTAACCTAAGTGAGCTTTCTGCACCATTATGTGAACTCACATGCAAAGATATAAAATGGTCTTGCTATGAGCAGCATCAAGAAGCATTTGATACTTCAAAAAAAAAGAATTTCCAAACAGTCTACACTGAGATACAATGATGTGCATAAACCTGTGACTCTCACCTGTGATGCCTCTCAGTACAATCTTGACAAAGCATGTCTTCAGGAAGTTATTCCAGTTGCATATGCATCTTGTATTTTGACTCCAACAGAAATGCACTGTGCACAAATAGAAAAAAGAGCTTCTTGCAGTTGTGTTTGCATGTTCCAAATTCAATGACTATATATGCAGAAGAGAAATTCAGATCAAAACAAATCATCAACCATTGGTAATGATTTTGAACAAATCAATACATACTCCTCCAGCAAGATTGCAATATATTATGTTAAAATTGCAAAAATACAATTTCAGTATTGTCTACAACAAAGGTAAATATATGTATCTCATAGATATTTTGTTATGAGCACCCAGAAAGACATCAGAGCAGCATGAAAATGAGACAACAGGTTTTGAAGTTATGGAAGTCAAATACATTTCAGCATCACGGCTTGATGAGTTAAGAAACCATATTGCTAAAAGACCCAGTTTTTCAAAGACTGAGTAACGTTATTAACCAAGGATGGCCAACATGTCAGACAAGTTTGCTACTGAAACTTCAGCAGTATTTCCCATACAGAGCTCATTGTGGAAGATGGTATCATTGTGAAAGCTCCAAAAGTGGTACTTCCTAAATCATTGCAAAATGAATACATAAAAACCCTGCACAGAGGTCACCCAGGCACTAAATCAACTAAAAGTAGGATAAGAGGCATTGTGTTTTGGCTCTCAGTGTCCAAAGATATTGAAAAAGAGACACTTTCCTGTTCGGTTTGCAACAGTAGTAAGCCACATCAGCAGAAAGAATGTCTTCAACTGCACCCAACCCCTGATTTACAATGGTCCACAGTTGCTACAGACATTTTCAAATGAAATGGTCAACATTATCTGGTACTAGTTGACTCATATTCTGGTTGGTTCAAAGTTGACTTACTTTGTATCTTGTCATCTATCGCAGCGATTACAAAACTAAAGAGACATTTCTCAGTTCATGAAAGTACACATAAAGTCATATCGGATAACAGTGCACAATTTACTAGTCAATGTTTTAAAGAATTTGCTAGATCTTAGGATTTCATTCATGTAACTGGTGGTCCAGAATATCCACAAGCTAATGGTTTAACTGAGCGTGCAGTTCATAATGCAAAACAATTGATTAAAAAGTCCAAAAGGGAAGGACTGATGTATTTCTTAATTTACTGAATCTTCTAAACATTCCTCATGACCAGACACTTGGTTCACCTGCTCAAAGACTGATGTTGAGACAAACATGAACAACTCTTCCAATCAACAAATGGCTGTCAATGCCAATCGCAAAGAGCAATGAGGTAGTCAAAGCTCAACTATTGAAAAAATGTCATTTGCAAAAGGTATAAAACCTCTTTGACCATTATTGCAAGGTGATTGCCTGAATGCAAACTTCAAAAGGTCATAATCATATTGGAATCGTAAAAGACATCAAGAGGAGAAAATGCTGAGAGAAGAAAGGAGCCACTTTTGAGATTTTAAGTATTTTGCTTCAGATTATTTGTTAAATTTTTCTGCATTGCCACCTACTTTTGTGCATTTTCTGGCTTGTTAAACTTGATTTCTGTGTTGGTAACTGTATTTAGAACACAACCTAGAGCTGATTACTGACTTTCCTGCCTGCACTTATTT
Organism: Protopterus annectens; assembly: GCF_019279795.1. Taxonomy (NCBI): domain Eukaryota; kingdom Metazoa; phylum Chordata; order Ceratodontiformes; family Protopteridae; genus Protopterus; species Protopterus annectens. The sequence continues at coordinate 780,570,907 of NC_056731.1, forward strand.
TTAAAATCATTTTTTTCTTAAAACTTGCATTTTATCTGTCTCTGGCCTAGCACTCAAGTGTGCGGTCATTTACTGCACTGTTCTAACTTGTTGATACTTGTGAACCTCTGCTTTCCTTAAATAAACAAAAAAACAAAAAATCTTGCTTTTTTCCCACTTTTCTGAGATTTAAAAAAGTTCAGTTACAGATTTACTGTTCTGAACTGTTTGTAAGTTTCTTGGAGGCCATTGTTTGCTTGGGCTAAAGGGAAGTCTCTCTGTTCATCAGTGGCAGTGATAAACATTGAGCAGCCTGCCTGCCCCTGTGGGAGTGGTTACTGCCTTGAAACTGTAGTTTTATTGGCCATTTTGGGTCAATTCCAATCTCCTTGATCTCCCTCTCTTAAAACCCTCTTTTGCGCAGTTGTGTACGTTTTTGCGCATAGCTCAACATCAGGCAGCGCCACCTAATTGGATTTAAACTATTCCTGGCTCCACAAAGTCTGTTCTTCACTTTTTCCCTTAGAACTGCTCTATCTCTAAAATTAAACACCATATTCTCATTCTAAGGCCCCTCACTGGTCCAAATAAGCAATCTTACAAGTTAGCACTAATAAACCATAAGCACTACTTACTCTTATACTCTCTACGATTGCCTTGTCCCCTATTGGTCTGTTTTAATTCAGTTCCCTATATTACTCTAGCATGTCCAAAGGTCAGTCAATGGTTTCCTCTCCAGTCCAGCTGGTGAATCTGGGAATTTTGAGGCAATGTTACAACTGTCTCATGTACACGGACAACCCTCTCCTCCTCCAAACAGGTTCAAATATATGTGAGAGATGCAACCATATAGCCAAACTGGAGGCTGAGCTCTCTCATCTCAAAACTGGTGTAACCAGTCAGGAGGAGAAGGTAACCTCACACAACACAATTCCAGTATCACATAGTCCCAACACAACAGCGAACCAAACACATAAAAATACAAAAACATACTCGGAGGCTCTAAATAAAAATCTACCTAAGTAACAGAGACCTCCAAAGCAGACATCCAAGCAAACGCTACCCCAAAACAAAACAAGTACAATACATAGCACACAAAGTCAGTGTGCCAAGCAGTCACAGCCCTTAAGGCTGAATAACACACCTGATACCCTTGTAATAGGTGACTCTATTGTCAGACACACTGACGTCCCGCTCACCAGGCTGAATAAAGAGAAGGTCACAGTGAGCTGCCTGTCAGGCGCTAGGATCCGCCACATAACGCAAGCACTCAGATCACTCCAAAGCAAATATAAATATGACTCAGTCATTGTACATGCTGGCGTGAATGACCTGAGACGTACCTCCCTTGACTACATGAAAAGAGACATAGAGGAGCTCTCTGATCATGTAGCCCGGGCCGGTATGACCCTGACCTTGAGCAGCATCTTACCCTCACCTAGAATGATGCCACAGTATAAAGACAAAATGATCGATTTTAACAAGTGGCTAAAATTTTGGTGTCATTCAAAGGGGATCCAGTGTCTGTCAGCCTGGGATGACATGCTCGACAAGCCACGTTGCTTCGCTAGGCATGGCTTGCACCTGTCACCCCTGGGCTTTCGGATATTGGCAAAGGCTCTTGCCACCCCCATAGTGCCTTTTTTAGGCAAGGCTCAAAAGTCAAACCCACCTCCATAGACAGCACAAGGAACAAGAAACTAAGGGTAATGCTGCTAAATGCCAGAAGTCTTAACCTCAAGATGCATGCACTCAAAGCTCTCCTCAGTATGGAGAACATCGATATCTGTGCAGTGACAGAAACCTGGTTCAAGGCTCCAGAGAGCACCCCAGCACTACCAGGTTATACCTCATATCATGCTTTTCGGCCCCAAAACCTGGACCGAACCACAAAAGGAGGGGGAGTTTCCATATTTATCAAGAATATCCACACCTCCAGGTTAGTGGCAGTGCACAAAGTATCGGAGACCATCCATGCGCAACTGACAGTGGGCAAGACTGCTTTTCAGTTTATAGCATCCTACAGACCACCCTCTGAAAGTCAGGAATCCCACTCGGCTTTCCTGAAAACATTGGAGAACACTAAGATCTCTCCGAACACCATTATATTGGGTGACTTCAACTACCCAAACATAGACTGGGAGCATTACTCAAGCCCCAGCACCTTAGCCCAAAGTTTCCTGGAATTTATAAACTCAAATGCTATGGAACAACTAGTCACCACTCCCACAAGAGGCGGAAACATACTAGACCTGATCATTACCAACATGGGGACTCTATGCTCCATACCAGAAGTATAATCCTCATTGGTAAGATCAGACCATAAATTAATTTCACTGGATATCCGCATCCTGACCCCACCACCAGCCCAGAAAACCACAATGAAAAACTTATCAAAAGCGAACTTCACACTTCTCAAAACTGAAGTGGAATCCTTCAAGGCCACAGGGCCAGTGGAAACTACGGCCCAAACTGCAGAATCCTTTATAAATGCATTCTACGGACATCTCCAGGAATGCATGGATCATGCTATCCCAAACAAAATCAAGACCCAATCATCCAAAGGCAGGCGTCCAGTCTGGTGGACCCCAGCCATAAATAAACTGTACAACAGAAGGAGGAAGCTACTACATGATAGAGCAAAATCCCTAAAAGGGAAGGCATCTCTGATCAGTACTAGCAAAAAATTACGATCCCTCATAAAATCCTCCAAGGCCAGCTTCGAGAGAAAAATTGTACAGTACACTAAAGACAATCAAAAGGCTTTTTTCAGTTATGTTAGGAACCTGGGATGCAACTCCCAGACTTGTTCTGAGTTGATTCTAAACGACAAAAAATACACTGAACCCACAGACATCGCCAATATCCTGGCAGACAGGTTCAGTGCAAACTTCTCCACCCCCTACCCCCCAAAAGAGCAAGTATCTATCCCGGCAGAGTGCAGCCTCTCAAACATCTCTGATGCTCAGGTGAAGGCCGCCCTCTCCAAAGCAAAAAACACTGCTTCCATGGGACCAGATGGCACCCCGGGTTGCGTCCTACATGAACTCCAAGGAGAACTAATCCCTCAAGTAAAACTGCTGTACAATCTCAGCCTCACTACAGGTTATGTGCCCAAAGAATGGCATACAGCAACAGTGGTCCCACTCCACAAAGGTGGCGCCTCTGCAGACCCAGGAAACTATCGCCCCATAAGCCTGACTAGCCTAGTATGCAAGGCTATGGAGAGGATCATCATGGAACTCATAAACAAAGACATTGGGGACCTACAGACACTAGATCCTACCCAATTTGGCTTCGTCAAGGGCAGATCCTGCCTTTTGAACCTGGTCGACGTCTTTGAAACAGTCACCAAGGCCATAGATGAAGGGAAGGTAGTCCACACAGCCTATCTGGACCTCGCAAAGGCATTTGACACAATACCCCACTCGGGCATCATAGATAAGCTATCCAGCCTAAACATAAACCCCTATGTCACAAGATGGGTCGCAAACTGGCTCAAAGACAGAACCCACAGAGTCAGAGTTGCTGGAGCCATGTCAGACTCGAAACCGGTCACAAGTGGTGTACCACAAGGTTCTGTCCTGGGACCTCTCTTGTTCGGTATTTACTTTTCTGAGGTACAGGCCAACGTGGGAGGACTATGGCTCACCAAGTTCGCAGATGACTGCAAACTGGGCACCATAATCGACTCTCCAGCTGACACAAACATCCTTCAAAAAGGTCTTGCAGAGATGGATAATTGGTGCCAGAGCCATGGTCTAAAGCTAAATGCCAAAAAGTGTATAGTCATACCCTTTGGCAAAAACAATGTGCCCACAAATTACCACATAGGTGGTAACCCATTAAGTACAGAAAAAGTAATTAGGGATCTGGGGACCCAAGTTGATAGCAATCTCTCCTTTGACAACCACATTGCCAAAGTGGTTAGAAAGACCTTCTACATAGCCCACCTCATCATGAAAGGATTCACATCTAGATCAAGAGAGGTAATCATGCCCTTTTATTCATCCCTCATCAGGCCCATCATAGAATACAATGCCCCCTTTGGGATGTACCTTACCCGACACCTGCAGCAATAAGAAAGACCCCAAAAGTACCTCACCGGGAGGATCAAGGGACTCAAACAGATGCCATATGCTGCTCGGTTAAAAAAACGCCAGCTCTACTCAGTTGCATACCGCCTACTTTGAGGCGATCTATGCCTGACATATAAAGCTATGTCCAACCCAGAATTAATGGACATGCTCCACCTCAGTAAATCTAAATCCCTTAGAGCCACACGCTCCAGGGACTTGAACCTCAGCACAGAAATAAATAGAACATGCTGGAGGGACAGATTCATAACCCAGAGGCTCCCTTCGCTCTGGAATAGAATTCCAATTCATGTTAGGCAGAGAACCTCACTGACTCTCTTCAAGAAGACTCTTGATGAGTGGATGGGGGGTCGTAGGTTTGTCCCAAGGATTACTTCCGTGTCACTATTAGACAGAGGCACAGTAAACTAAACTTTAAAAAGGGCACAGTATACTCAAATCAAGGGGTGGCATAAGCCAAACACAATCGGGCTAGGCTTATAAATGCCCCAGGGCAGATAGCCTAGTATGAACCTATGAACCTATGAACATTTGTGTTGAACCAAGGTCTTACATAATTCAATCTGAAGGTGTAGACTACAGAAGAAATCACAGACACATTTTGCCTGTCCCAGAGCCAAAACTATACCAGACTGTGTGTACTAGTGATTTCAGTTCCTTGACTAAGTCACTAAACTGATCAACTTCCAGAAAATGGACTGTCTTGTTCGTATAATTCTGATATATCAAATGATGTTTTTGTATCAAATAAATCTCTTGACACACATCCTGTTTCTAATTCTACTTGGAATTTGTATATGACAAGCGCAAGAAGAGTCTGCAAACCTAATCCTAGATATGTACAGTAAATTGCATTTGTAGCTAGATAGCCAATGTTGAATTGTTTATACAATATCTAATTCTTGAATGTGTTTCAAGAAATATCAATGCAGATTTGTGCATGTATTTGCAATAGGCACAGAGTAAAGAGAGAGGATGTAGAACAGCGTGCTATGCTTTGTGTATGTACCTTATCAGCCACTGTAGTTGAAGAAAGTTTCCAGGTCGGGGGCAGTATTACACTAACTGTACTGAGCATATGTTACAAGTAAGATGTAGAATGTGCATAAAGAAGCAGCTATGCCTGGTGTACAATAAGCCACCTGTTAAACTGCCATCATGTCTCCACTCGTCATTCAGGAGCGACACTTACCATACCTCTCAGCTGTCCCTGATTTTCAAGGGACATCGCTGATTTTGAGTCAAATTTTAGCTCTGTCCCTCTTAATTCCTACTAAAACTAGTGACTTTTGGAGAAAGGGTGCTGAATTACACTTAATAAATAATGGCAATAATTAGAGATATAGACATCTTTTACTTCAGAAAATGTTTGTTACTTCACATTCTCTTATTCAGTCAGTGTCTCTAATTAATAGTACTGATATTGTAAAAGTGTCCCTCCCTGATTATTTCTGGATTCGTGCCTGATTCTGCTGATGTGTCCCTGATTGGTTGAGAGTTATGCTTAAGTCATATCAAGATCCTTAATGAAAACTGGGTGGAGACAGCTGCAGGGATGTTAGCCAGTAAATACATATATTGAGGCATACTCAAAGTAATCTTCTGCAGCTGTATAAACACACCTTGTAATGCACAGTTATTGACTTACTATACATACATATATATTTCCCCGTATCTCACTTAAGCTTCTACAGTTTTGATGGTCGCACTTATGGTCCTCAGACTTACAGCTGGAAACGTTTACTAACCAATATAAACAACATGTTGGAGCTGTGGGCTGTGCTGCAGTTAGACCACGAGCACAAGCTGCAGTCCCTTAATGGAAACACAAGTGGGCAAATTTTGCATAATGTATATCCCCATTGTAGAAATGATATCTGCTGTTATATATAATGTTACAATTTATTTTTACACTTTCTTTGCTCTCTGATTTATGTTACATAATGCATTCTTTCAAGCAGAATGCTAAATACTAATAAGGCATTCAGTGTTGTAGTTTTTAATTTAATATACATGTGTTTTTAAGGGTTTTCCTTTTCTAATTTATTTCAACATGGGATTTTATAGCAGTGATCGAATGAATATTTCACTTTGGAAGAAATTAAAATAACCATTACTTAAAATACTAAATATTTTCAAGTCAACTTTAAAACTGTAAAATTGTAAGACCAGGTATCTAAGCATTTTCAGTAATTTCATTTATTTAAATCTATCCTTTACAAAATATTTTGGGGCTGTCTGCCTGTCTGCAATGCCTTGCACTCAACATTTTTTGGTCTCTTATCTCCTTGATTGCGTGCTGTCCTTCGGCCTTCTGTGCAAGATGTATAAAATGTTTATTATCTTTCTGTCGCTGTAGTATTTCCTATCTTTTTCTGTTTGCAGCTGCTGAAGATCATGGCTGCACACAGCGCAGGCAAAAACTTGAAGAGCAGCAGTGGGAAAGAGGTATGTGTTATTACTTTCCACCTTTATGTCTCCAGAAACACCATTAACAAATTCCACTCTGCAGGTTTGGATGCATATTCCTATGACTTTCAGGCATGCAAATGTTATGGCAGACTTCCAATAATGCATCTGTGAGGTATGTGTAATATATATGGATTTATTGTTGTTTCTTTCGGCTTTTCCCGGTTAGGGGTCGTCACAGCGGAACTCCGGTCCGCTAATGATTTGCAGTAGATTTTTATGTGCCGAGTTGCCAGCTCTGATGCACAACCTTCAATGAAGGTACGCCCATTTATGCATGTCTCCACACAGAAGACGCTCTAGCTGAGAATCGAACAGGACAACATCATACTGTGAGGGGACAACGCTACCACAGCACCACCACTGCAGTTGCATATATGGATTTATTGTGAAAACATTAATGTGTCCAGCATTTTATGCAAAATATTGTCTTATGTGTTATTAACACGTTTTTCCTTAGACTGAGATTATGTGATCTTTTTGACATAGCCTAAAAGAAACATATCTGTGTTCAAGTAAAATATTGCTGTTGGCTTGAATGTGTTACATATAAGTTTGGTGTGTGTGTGTGTGTGTGTGTGTGTGTGTGTGTGTGTGTGTGTGTGTGTGTGTGTGTGTGTGTGTGTGTGTGTGCATGTGTGTGTGTGTGTGCGTGTGCGTGTGTGTGTGCGTGTGTGTGTCTGTGTGTGTGTGTGTGTCTGTGTGTGTGTCTGTGTGTGTGTGTGTGTGTGTTGTATTGCTACTTCTGTTACACAGCATAAAACACTGCTTTTACTGTTACTACAGTTTGTGGAGCATACATTTGCCAGCTTGTGCTTATGGTAGTGGTTCTGGATGATTTATATGGTGCACTAGTGTGCCTATTGCATTAGTAAATGGTGATCTACTTACTGACTCACAGTCTTTGTGCTGCAGATAGAGCATTGTTAGCATGTGATGTTCGAGTTCTACTGCTCTAGCAGCAATGTATAACTGCACTATGATGGTTTGTTTAACAGTGCCCTGCATGCACTTTTCTGCTGTTAGTGTACTACAAGTCATTCCCAGTTTTATTGTGTTTTTAGGTGTTGAATAGTATGCTTATGATCATAAATACATTTCTTCCATATTTGCAAGTGCATATGTAAGCATAACACAAAATTAGTCAATAACAATGACATACTTGTTAAGGTAAGTTATTTATGTGTGTCATATGCATAATTTCAAGCTATTACATGCTGCGGTTGTGCTTGTCACTGTGTAACGTTGTTCAAAAACATTCAAATTCCATTGTATCATGTTGTGATGTTACCCCATTAACCATTCTGTGTTGCTTAATGTTAATCTATATTTGCCACACATATTTTACTCGTAGTACGTCAACTTGAAACATTAGTTGCACATAATAATGATTTATAGTGTCACTTTTGATGTTATACTGACACCTTAACATAAATGTGTGTGACAGGCACACTGAATAAAGACTAGGGGCCATTTTCCAAAACAGTAAGTGACTTGCATTGTTGTAAGACCTATCTGTAAACAATGCAGTCAGTGTAAGTGGTTATTTACACTGGAACAAGTATTTTGGAACTAGGGCCTATGTTAGTATTGTTTCACTTGATATAATGTGATACTAGAGTGGTATGGAATAATTGTCTTTCAAATCACTGACATATATGGATGTCTGCTATTCACATGTGTGTTTTGAATGCATACAGAATGCTGACACAGCAAAACAATATAAGTATGCCTGATAAACTGAGTACTATATGCCATGTAATGATGTGCATGCTTACTCAGTCATGGCCTTCTATTTCTAATATCGATAGGACTATTAGGATATTTAGAATGTTCAAACTCATTGCATTACACTTGTTATTATTGCACCTTCATATCTTTTGTTATACAGTATATAAATAAACCTTATGGGGCAGATCTAGTGACCATTACGGTGGGACTACAAATATACTCAATTGAAATATAACTAGGGCAAATATTACATTAATACATGCTAATGCTATTACTTGCATATCATATAATTTTTTACAGTTATGTTGATGTACATCTGACATGGCAGTAATAATTAGATGTTGCAGATGTCTGCCTGTAAAGCTGGTTGTGTCATGTGACACATATCAATACATACGGGAAGCAGTAGATAGATGTGACACTATAGGAAGATCTGCCATGTGTGTTACAGTCAAAGTGATATCAATATTATGTGAAAGACCTCTTTTCCAGGCCTTTCATAATGATTCAGTAACATTTATTGTGCATTAAGTAATTTTTAGTTTGTTATACTATAAATACACATGTGACTAATGGCAGCTTTTGTAACAGACAGTCATAGCAGCACAACATAGTATCACACAATGTATATGATATCTGTTTATATACATAAGTAATTAATATATATTTTAATGGCATATACATTTATGTGCATGCCTTATCAATGATTGTGCTTTATTTTGGGCATGTTTGACTGTTATGTACATTACACAACGTTTTTAAATTTATTATGTACTGGATGTGTGCATATTCTAAATATATGCAGTAGGTAGACTGGACGCTCTAAATTGGCCGTAGGTGTGAGAGTGCCTGTACGGGTGTGGTTTGGAAGAACTTCTGTGGCAGGGCTAGTTGTGGCAGTGGAATCCTTGGCTATAGTTGATTGTCACTGATCAAGTGACACCCCATGTGCAAAAATGGGAAAAAAGATTTGTGGATGGATGGATGGATGGATGGATTGGATGTAATCCTGGCTTCAAATAAGTCATTATCATTGGATATGATCAAACTGTAGTGTAACGTCACATACATAACAAGTTAAAACATATGGATTGTGTACTTTTTGCTATTCTTTTTCAAGCTAATACCTATTATATATGAATGTAAGGCCACGGTGGTGCAGTGGTTAGCGTTGTCGCCTCACAGCAAGAGGTTCTCCCGTTCGATTCTCAGCTGGAGCACCTTCTGTGTGGAGTCTGCATGTCCTCCCCGCGGTCGAGTGACATTTAAAGACATGCAGGTAGGTGCGTGTGTGAATGGGTGTGCCTTCTTTGAAGGTTGGGCATTGGGCTGGCAACTTGGTACCGTAAAAATCCACTGCCAATCATTAGCAGACCGGAGTTCTGTTGTGGCGACCCCTAACTGGGAAAAGCCGAAAGACATTACTTTTTTACCTATTATATATGTATATTGTTCCTGTGTTGAAATGTGATAGAACATGGAACCAGTGCTTTTTCACTCACTGAATGACAATGAACCCGCAGACTACTACCAGATAAGTTGGACTCCGAAGACTAGGATAGGAACCACGATAATCATTTTCTTGAAACCTTCCCAACAATATACATTTTTAAACTTTTCCCAAAAAGATAAAAAGATGTATTCATTTTGTGTTCCAAAAACAATGTTTTGCAGTTTCCTCTACTTTGCAATCATAACACATTCTTTCTTTTATTATTTTATATTTCATATATCCCTTAAAAGGTAAAATGTTTAACAAAATTATCCACAAAAGTCCCCAGCTTCATAGAAATCTTCAAACTGCTTCCACTGAATGGATGAACATCAATTCTCCAAAGTGCCAACTTCCTTAACCCAACTCCCTGAAAAAATCTCCAAAACCCCTGTGGGCTGCACCATCCACCCCTGTATAATATAATCAATTCCATGTTTGCATTGTCAGGGAAAAGGGGGAAAACACCAGGAAATGGCACTTATTGCCTGCATGATTCTTCAGCAATGTCTCTCAGTGGAAATGCCAGCATTGCCTGGGAATCAAGATTTTGGGAGTTGAAAATCAGAGAGATGGGATCATCATAGCCTTGCAAACCTTTTCCTTCTTTGTTTTATCGCATTTCTATCATCATCTGATAAGTCATTCATAGGTTCATAAGTTCATAGGTGTTTAAAAGGCTAATGAGGACCTTCTTAAGCCTAGCCATGCATCACAGATCTCTGACAAGTTCTGCTTCCCTTGATAAGTGTAAGCAGGGGCTTGGGAGATGAAATATTTACAAGCAGGGGTCTGGGAGATGAACCATTTACAAGGTACCTCTGTCCATTAGAGATATAGGTGGCAAACCAGGGATGAATTTCCTGTTGCTCTTCCAATTGTCCAAGTTACACTTAAATTGGGTTAGGGAGGAACTCCACTTCACATGGATAGTGAGCCTGTTCCAGAGATCGGGTAGTCTCTGAGATACATACCTGTCTGTCCAGCAGGTCCTATTTATATCACAGGCAAAGTTTAAGTATTTAGAATGGGTAATTCTGGTGCTGATTGTTTTGTGGGTATGCAGGACGCCCATCATAGTGAGGTCTGACAATGCTCTGTATGCCAGGCATAGATCCCCACTCAACAGCTTGTAGGAGACAGAATACAGGGATAGGGCCTTGAGGTGGTCTGCACAGCACATTTTACTTACACCCAGTATTCTTTTAGTGAGGAACATCTGTGGACATTCCAGTTGTTACATATGCCTGGTTAGGTACATAGCAAAGGGGGCATTGTACTCAATGACAGGTCTGATGAATGCCGAATACAGTAAAACAATTACTTCCTTGGACCTAGATGTCATACCTTTGTTTATAAGTTGCACAACACAGAATGATTTCCTCACTACTGTAGACACATGATGGTCAAAGGCTAGATTACTGTCTATGTGTGTCCTTAAGTCCCTGACTACTGGCAACTTTAAGAGGTATGTTGTCAATATGACAATTACCCGGGGTGGATGATTTCCCAAAGGATACTATTATACACTGTGGTATTTAGTTTTAGTCCATGGCTCTGGCACCAATTGTTTGTCTGTGTCACCCCTTCCTGGAGAACATTTGTGTTAGTGTGGGATTCAATGACAGCTCCTAATTTCCAAATTTAGTCTGCCAGCGACCACTGATATTGGCCTTGACTTCAGAGAAGTAAATGCCAAAAAGAAGCAGTCCATGTGCTCATCCCTGAAGGACTCCACTTGTGACTGGCCTCTTTGTAAATGTGGACTCCCCACTTCTAACTTCCTAGGTCCTGTCTGTGAGCCAGTTGTCTATCCACCGGGTGACATACAGGTTTGTAACTAACCTCTTGAGTTTGTCAGCAATGCCCGAGTGGAGTATTGTGTCGAATGCCTCCATGGATATACTAGAAAAAAATCTTACATATTTTTCATGCTCTTCATTTTCTCCTTATATTCATAATTTTTTAATTTCTATAACTTTATCTTATTTACTTTTTTCTTTCTTTCCATAATCTCTTTTTCATCTCTTCCGTTTTACATGTCTATATTTGTTCATACCTCTCATGTAACAGCTTTTCCATCATTTTATTCTCCCAGTTTTTCACATAAATAGGTGCATTGACACTAAAAATGAGGATTTTTCAGACTTACCTTCCTTCATTTTTATTGTATACTTTCTTGTTATAATAGGATTCAGTCCTTATCCCCATATAAAATTGAAAAAAAAATCTATCAATTCCTTTTCCATTGTTTTTCTGGAAACATATAAGCTCCCCAAACATAAGGAAGTTTACCCATGTATTTAACACATATACAGTTTTATTATATGATAAATTAAAGCTTTTCCACCATGTCAGTATTTTTCTTTTTCTTCCAGTTTCACTTTCCACTGATTCAGTAGGTTTTCATAGTCCTCAGACTTAAACCTTAATCTATTAATTTCCTTCCTATTATAATGAATTCCACTCATCTTCTTTATTTCACCAGATCTATTACTTTTTTCATTTATTCAGTCTTAAAACTGCATTTTTAGCAAAGTTTCACTTATTATAACCTTTTACTCATCCATCCGGTATTTTTTGCTACTATAGCCAAACCATCTGCATAAAACACATATACTGATATCTCATTTCATTTCCCATCTTTCAACGTACTTCATCCATTTCTCACATAAAAGTTTGAATAACTGCATTCCTTACTAGAACAAGATGGATATACTTAATGGACACCCCTGCTCATGCCCCCTTCTTATCCCTGTTTTCTTTTCCTATCCATTCATTTACCACTACTTTCACCAGTGAATTTTTATAACAATTTGTATAGATTCCACTATTTAGTTATTCCATGTTTCCATATTTCCCACATCACCTCATGACTTACCTTATCAAATGTCTTGTCCATATCACATGTAACCAATCTTATCCCTTTTTTTAATCAAAAAATCGTACTTATTTTCTGTACCTTTATTAACAATTCCTTTACTTCTCTCCCTTTTACACCAAATACACAATTTCCTGTTACTTTATTCAACAATGTTTTCATTCTTTTTTGTATTATTCTCATAAATACTTATAATGAGCATTCCCTAATGTGATACAGCACTGATTTATTATGTCTTTTCTTTCATTTTTATTCCATGTCAAATTATCACCGCACTATATTCTTCTTCCACACTAGCCCTAGCCCTTCATTTCAACATGCATTTACTACTTTACAGAAAACTACTTTTTTGTCCAGCTCCATCCACTTGTAAAACTCATAACTTAGTCCATCTAGTTGTGGTACTGACTCTTTTCTGTCTTCTTTTATTACTTCCTGCGTTTCTTCCATAGTAATGTCCTTTTCCAGTTCTGCCTTACTACATTCAGATATGTTTCGCAAACCATTCTTGCTTCTCAGCCTCTTACTTTTCCTACATTTTATCTACAAATCTTTCCATTACTTGCATTATTGCTTTTTTGTTTATCTCATACAGCAACTCTTCATAGGTTCATAGGTAGGTACTAGGCTATCGGCCCAAGGGCCTAAGTAAGCCTGGCCAACAAGGTTCCCTGGCTTAAACCACCCAAGAAAGTTAATTTCCTGTGCCCCTGTCGAGCAGAGCCACAGAAGTGATCCCCACAGTGTATCACATCCATCCTTCCTTCTTTTATTTTTATTTGCTTTCCTAAATAAGGTGATACATCCTCTCTCTTACCATTTAAGAATTTTTTTTTGCCTAAACAACAGATTTTTAACATTCTTTCTATTTTTGCCATACAACTTTATTTCTACCTCTCTTGTTCTGTTTCTTTTTTTCTGATTGTTTTGATTGAAGGTCTTCCATTATTTTTTATATTACTTTTTATTCTTATGTTTTATTCTAATTTCTATCATTAACATCCTTTCTTAGATTTTTCTTTAAATACTACCCACCATACAGACACATTTTCATAAAATTCTCTCATTATTATATGTTCTTTCCATAATTTGTAAAAATGTGTAGAAACAGGCAACCTGATGTCCAGATAGTCAATACTAACCACAGGAAACAAAGTCCAAGTTTCTTCTTTAACGTAAAAGTATTTTATTTTTCAAAAAGACAACGTTTTCGCCGTGACCCCTGTCACAGCTTCCTCAGAAGAAGACAAGTAAAACAGCTAAACTGGTCTGTTCAAATACTCAGTTAACAGGAAGTGACAAATAATTGCACTTCCTGCACTAATTTGACTCAATAAAAATAATGAATAAAATCATGAATAATCATAAAACTCCATTGAATTATCTATAAATATTGTATGATAAAAGACAACATAAAAATGTTCTTACTAGTGCATTTACATTAACATTGTAAAAAATTATGCATTAAACACACAAAATAATGTACATGACTGTTCTTTCCATAATTTCTTACTCACCAGCCTCATTTATTCTGTCTCTTAGTAACTTCACCAGCCAACCTTTTAATTCCAGTCCATCTTTAATCTTCTCATTATTCTCGCATATTCCTGCCCGCACAGCTCCATGATCAGAAAACTCCATACTTTCTATACTTCTGTTTGTTTCATTCCATTATAGCATATTCCATTATCTATCTTTGTTTTAAATATCCCCTCTGATAAGCCCAGTTTCTTTTTTCCTACCTGTAGTCCTTCACATTTTATAACTTTCAATACTTTCACATCTTGTATTACTTTCCCCTTTTAATTCCTTAATTTACAATTAAAATCTTCTGTCGTAACAATAAACATATTAACCAAACATGTTTTGAAGACTTCAGACGTATTTTTCTTGTCTGTCATATATGTATGTACATAAATTACAAATAATCTTCCACATCATTCTCCTTTTCTTATATCACGCGTCACCATCTACCTAGTATTAGTATTATAGCATTTAATATCTAGATTTCTTTATTTCTTATCAAAATCCATATACCTAAACATTCCTCATTTCCCATAAACCATATAAACCTGTTTTCTGCAATCCCTCAGTTGTTGTTGTGTCTTTCGGCTTTTCCCAGTTAGGGGTCGCCACAGCGGAACTCCGGTCCGCTAATGATTGGCAGTAGATTTTTACGTGCCGAGTTGCCAGCTCCAATGTACAACCTTCAACAAAGGTACACCCATTCACGCATGTCTCCACACAGAATACGCTCTAGCTGGGAATCGAACAGGACAACATCTTACTGTGAGGCGACAACGCTACATTTTCCTATTTCTCTTTTTAAGCACATCTTGTATCCACTAAACATATAGTTTCTGCTACCACCTTCTTACATAATTCATTTATCATTAGCATCTGATGTAATTTCTAATTATTTTCACAATAATACATAGTATCTTTACATCATCCCTTTCCTTGCTTTTTCCAAATATTGATTTTTTTCCTTTTTTCTTACCCTTCCTCCTGTTGACTTTTCATTATTCTATTCTTGCTCTTTGCCTGTGTCATGCTTTCCTCCTCTCTTGCATCATTTCTCAATAGTTCATACCAATTTTCTTCCTGAATAACAGCATCTTTTCTCTAATATCCATTGCTACTGAAAGTATCATATATTCTTCTTCTATATTTTCGGGTCTATATTATTTCATCGAAAGGCATTTCCATCGAACATCTCTCCATCGACACAAAACCATCAAAATTCTCATCCACAAATCGTGGAATTTTTCCCAGGACAATGAAACAATTGCCCCATAGCACAATGGAACACACATCTCACTAAATCAAATTCACCCAAGTGGGGGGGGGGGGTTGTTCCCCCCCTAACTATATATACTAGCTCTGAGATTGCACCACAGTGGGGAAAAGTACAAAGTTGTGGAGTTGGCCAACTACTTCCTTACACTGGGAAATATTCCACAATTCATAGAAGTGAATTTTAACAGTTTGTTGTCAATGGAGAGATGTGCGATGGAAATATCTTTCGATGTAGTAGTATAGACCCATATTTTCTCCCATAACATTTTCTGCATCATCTTCTTTTCAGTATTTTATAGGTTCATACGTGTGCACTAGGCTAATGGCCCTGGAGCCTTTACAAGCCTAGCCCATAGATATGCCCTGGCATCGTGCCGCCCAACATTAGTTCCCAGTGCCTCTATCAAGTAGAGCCACTGGAGTGATCCCCATGGTGAACTTTCTGTTTCCCATCCACTCATCAAGATTTCTCTTGAAGACGGCCAGTGAGGTTCTCTGCTTGACATGTATGGGAAGTCTATTACAGAGCATGGGCAGTCTCTGGTTTATGAACCTGTCCCTTCAGCATGTTCTGTTGATTGTGGTAATGAGGTTAAGGTCTCTGGAGCATGTGGTGAGGAGAGATTGGAATTTCTTTAGATGTAGCATTTCTAACAAAGCTGGGTCAGACTTGGCTTTGTAAGTCAAGCAGAGATCACCTCTTAGTAGATGATATGAGACAAAGAATATCTGGAGTTTTTTGAGTCTGTCCATGTAGGACATGTTTAAGGCCTAGGATCCTCTTCATGAGGTACTTTTGTGGCCTTTCCAGCTATTGCATGTGTCTAGTGAGGTACATGCCAAATGGGGCATTATACTCAATGACTGGCCTAATGATGGAAGAGTAGAGAGAGAGAGAAGATGACCTCTTTCTTCCTGGATGCATTCATCATGTAAACTAGGACAAGCAAACACAATGCATGTGCACATTGAATTTACTATACTTTGGTTCCATATTTTAGCAGTATGTCCATCCTCTTCACATTGTCTACATCCTCTGTTTTCACAATCCTGTACTAAATGCCTTTCACTTCAAAAAATACGTGCTTTAGCTAGCCCCAGTAACTCAAAGTCCTCATTCTATTAACATTTATTACATGTTTGAACATGCTGTACCCTTCTTTGTGCCATAGTTAATGTTACTTACACTTCCCACTGCCCTGAGCACATATTTCCTTCACATACCTTTTTATATCATGCACTTTTTTCCAAACAGATAAGAAAAAAAAAATCACCTCATCGATGTCAGTATTAGCAGTTCTGAAATGTAACACAAACCAAAAGCTGTAGATGGAATGAAGGAGCGAACACTATTATTTAGTACTTTCGTTCAAATGTATTCTTCATGAACTTCTTCAGAAAAAAGTTAACCTCTCAAAACACACCTCTTATAAAGTTACATCACACATCACATGACTTTCATGATACTTTAAATTAAAGGTATAAAATCATACCATAAAAATAAAAAACGTTTTGTTTTCCAAACAGCTTTAAATGCCAAAACATCATGAAAAATGTCTTAATATAAAAACATCATCATATTATTATGATTTGAATGTTATTTTAGTGCTAAAAACACTTAATATTAATACATTCGTTCAGACCAGGGGCTCTGTCTGCTACCAAACTGATGTGTCACAATGATTCCTTGCATTCTAAAATCAAATTGACATTCCCTGTATAATCCACTTGTTGAACATAATCTATGACTGAAAAGGTGAACTTTTTAAAGTTCACACAGTGAATAGCATGCCTAGCTAAAGCATTGGTAAAGTCCTTTTTCTTAATAGCAAGTGTGTGCTCATATATTCTACGCTTTAAACATCTAATGGTTTTTCCGATGTAGTAACTAGGACAAGAGTCACATACTGCCACATAACCTATGTTTGTACTCTCACAAGTAAACCATCTGTGGACCTAAATATTCCTTTTAAGATGTGTAATAAATATACTAGATGTATTAATTATATACCTACATTTACACTTCCTGCAGGAGAAAGTACCTTGAACACTAGTCACATTAGTCGATGCTAAAGTGTGCCCCCCACCATTTTCCAAAATATTTTTGATGTTCTTAATTTTCTTATAGGTGAACTTGGGTACTACACTGGCTACCTGTATGAGTTCCCTATTCCCCATCATAACCTTCCAATTGTCCTTAATTATGTGTTTAATAACACCCATCTCATTGAGAATGGGGATGGGGAAATAAATGGTGAACACTGCGCTGTCCTTCTTTTTCCTTTTGTTACTTAACATCACCAACCCCCCGATGATGGGTTTGGCAGCGTTTTGTCTCACAATGAACACTTCCTTGTGTATATTGGTTAACCAAGCCTGGTCATACCCTCTTTGTTCAAAAAAATGTGTCAATATGATGACCTCTTGAAAAAAAGTGTCATCATCAGATGTAAGTCTACTGAGGCGAATAAATTGCCCCTTAATCACCCCTTTCTTCATATGCCTAGGGTATAAGCTATCTCTGTGCAAATATTGGTTGACAAAAACATCTTTCCTATAAATCTTACAAAAGTGTTACTGAACATTTCAAAAGCCAAATGTATGTCCAAGAAATTAATGGTCCTACCAAAACTTCCCACAGAAAATTCCAAAAAATCTGTAGTTTGATTTAAGTCCCTAACGAAGGACTCCAATTCACTCTCATCACCAGTCCACAGAAATATCAAGTCATCAATAAATCTTTGATATAAAATAATGTGGGACCTTTGTGGATGTAGATACAGGTATCTCTCCTCCCACATGGCCATTACAAGGTTGGCAAAAGATGGGGCCACCCTTGCCCCCATAGCCACACCTGAGGTCTGCTTATACTATCTTTGGTTGAAGTCAAAAAAATTATTATCAAGAACTATACCCATAAGCCTGCAAACCGTCTCTATTTTACTGTGTGTAAAGTCAGTGTACCCATTGAGGTAATCTCTCAGATATTCCACACCAGCATATTGATTGATAAATGTATGCAGTGATTTAATTTATTTTATTTATTTATTTATTTTATTTTACATTTGTTAACCAGGCTAGTCTAACTGGATATATTTCCATTTTCAGTAGAGGCCCGGGGAAAAAAGCTCCAGTGGCAACAAATAAAAATTGAAATTAAACATTTAAAAATTAAAAAAAAAACAGTTAAAAATTAAAAATCAATATTAATACATAATAAATGAATGGATTTCAACAGAAGATTATTCAAAAAGCAGGAAGTAATTAGAATACAAAAAAATTACAGAAGTATTATTAGAGTAAAGTAGGTATTTACAATAGTAGAGGTGACAATATGTATAGGATAATTCAATATGCAGTGAGATACATCTAGACTATTAGTATATTAAACAGGATAGAGATTTTCAGAGCATTAAGCAGGATAGATTACATCAGTATGTTGAATTCTGTAAAGCAGTTACAGTCCTACTGCAAAGAATGTGAAATAGGTAGAGGTTCAAGAGGAGAAATATTTGTAGTGAACTGAACTGAACTGAATTGTAGTGAACTTAATGTCTAAAGATGCAAAATAAAAATCACCATGGGTGAGGCTAATGTCCCTCAAAATTTCCAAAAGGTGCCAGGAGTCCCTAAGGTACTACTTCGCTTTTTGAACTATAGGATTAAGTATGTAATCCAGTCATAAAGAAATATTTTCTGTCTTGGTTCTCTTGGCTGAAATAATGGGCCTAAAGGGTGGATTTCTTTTTGATTTGTGTACTTCGGGTATCCCGAAGAAACGTCCCATGCTGGGATGTTCCACTAACAAATATTCATATGTGTCATGATCTAAACCATCCTGACAAAACATGTCAAAAAGATCGGTGTTTATTCTCAAAAAACTGTTGTTAATTACATTCTTATGTACAACAGAATAAGCTGTGTCATTTACCAACGTCTTCAATGTTTTTAACATAATCTTCAGTACACATAATCACCATAATACCACCCTTGTCAGTTCTCATTACTCTAATGTCTTTATTTTTTTGTTTGTTTTTCTGAAGAAGTTCATGAAGAATAAATTTGAACAAAAGTACTAAAGAACTGTGCTTGCTCCTTCATTCCATCAACAGCTTTTGGTTCAAGTTCCACTTTCCAGTTTGTTGTGTGCTCATATGTTTTTGTGTTCTGACTTTACCAGAGTGGGATGGCCTTAGAAGAGAGTATGCAGGACACCTTGTTAAACCTCTCAGTACATTCGGTGCCTGAACAGTTTACAGCATTCACCGAACAACTTGCCAGGACAGTTACTGGAGCCATTCAAGAGTTTTATTGAGATTGTATGGGTCCCAGCAGCAGTATCCAGTTGGGTTGGGTTCATTTTCACAGTTTTGACTACTATTGGGAATTACAAACAACAATGAGCAAAGGCATGAAGGTGATGACACCATTAACACACCAGCTAACAGCAGCAGCGGTCCGAGTAGGAACAGAATTGTACACTTAGATGGCAGCATTTTAGATTATGTGTTTAAGGAAGTCAACAATCCTTTTTTGGACATCATTTTCAAACCAAATGGTGAAAATGTAAGTACTGTTGTTAATAATAATGTTACAAGTAATTATGAAGATGTTGGCAGTTGCAGGAAAGACATTTGTGAGCTTGAAAAGCTCACAGTTTGCTTTATATCTATGGAACTAGAGATTTTATATCTCAATGAATGTATCAAGCATAAATGTGTTCCACAGGGACTAAGACTATCAAAATTTCCAAACTGTGTGAACTTTGGTGACCCATTTTACATTGAGTTAGTTAACTTATTCATTGAAACAGGGGTCAACATGATGCATATGCTTGTAACAGATTATTCAAAAGAGATTAACATTGTCAAAGAAAATATGGCAAATTTGGACAATAAAATCAAGGGACATTGTTGTTTTAATGTACTTTCTGACTTATATAGTAGCACTGGGGCCAAAGCTGCTAGGCACAGAGCCTCTGTAGTCACAAGGAAGTAGTCTAAACTGTGGAGGGATTTTTTGGCCTATACCAAAAAAGAGGCCTACCCTTTGCAACTTCGGCGGGCTTTTCAGGAGAACACTATCAATACCAATGCAACTAATGACAATAACGTCACACAGGGTGAGGTGAATGATAATGGAAGTGGAAACAACAATAGTATGACCATTAATAATAACAACAATGTCCCTAATAATAATAACAATAATAACAACAGTAACACAGTTCAGCAAGTTTCAATGGGGTCTGACAACAACAATCCAACATTTGCTAAAGTGGTTTCATCTAAAAATAACCCCTGTGGATCAGGTCCTTTTTTGGTGGACCAAGGGGGCAACAAACGGACTCCCAGGTGGTCATACCAAGTTCAGAACAAGACAAAAACAAGGGGATGAAACAACAACATAAAGAAAAACTAAATGTTTTAGACTTTGAAATTCGCATTTTGAATTTGTCAAACAGTGTTTTATCTAATGATGTGATTTCAGTGTTGAAAAAAGTTTTTTCCTACATACCAAGTAGTTCTGTTAATATTACCAGATTGTTAGCTGATTTAAAACTTTTTTTGAGAAAATTGAACCTTCGTTACCTACTGCATGATTTAAATGTAGACAAACAAGAGGTTTGTAACAAATTTAAAAAGAATAGCACATACAAACCCCCCCCCCCTTGTGCAACACCTTGCAAGTGTTTGGTGATATGTGTGAACTGGACATGAGGAATATTGTTAAGGAAACCCACATTCATAATCTTACTGTGGAAGAACATCAGGCACTGTGTATTTTAAGTAAAAATAAAGACATTAGAGTAATGAGAGCTGATAAGGGTGGTATTATGGTGATTATGTGTACTGAAGATTATGTTAAATACATTGAAGACATGTTGGTAAACGACACAGCTTATTCTGTTGTACATAAGAATGTAATTAACAACAGATTTTTTTGAAAATAAACACCGATCTTTTTGACATGTTTTGCCAGGGTAGTTTAGATCATGACACATATGAATATTTGTTAGTGGAACATCCCAGCATGGGACGTTTCTTTGGGATACCCAAATTACACAAATCAGAAACAAATCCACCCTTTAGGGCCATTATCTCAGCCAAGAGAACCAAGACAGAAAATGTTTCTTTATGGCTGGATTACATACTCAATCCTATAGTGCAAAAAGTGAAGTCATACCTTAGGGACTCCTGGCATCTTTTGGAAATTTTGAGGGACATTAACCTCACCCATGGTGATTTGTATTTTGCATCTTTAGACATAAAATCACTGTATACATGTATCAATCAAGATTCTGGTATAGAATATCTGAGAGATTACCTCAGTGGGTACACTGACTTTACACACAGTACAATAGACACAGTTTGCAGGCTTATGGGTATAGTTCTTGATAATATATATATTTTTTGAGTTCAACCAAAGATATTATAAGCAGATCTAGGTGTGGCTATGGGGGCAAGGTTGGCCCAATCTTTTGCCAATCTTGTAATGGCCATGTGGGACGAGAGATATTTGTATGTACACCCACAAAGATCCCACATTATTTTATATCAAAGATTTATTGATGACTTGATATTTCTGTGGACTGGTGATGAGAGTGAATTTGAGTACTTTGTTAGGGACTTAAATCAAACCACAGATTTTTTGGAATTTTCTGTGGGAAGTTTTGGTAGGACCATTAATGTCTTGGACATACATTTGGCTTTTAATACCTTCAGTAACACTTTTGTGAGTAAGGTTTATAGAAAAGATGTTTTTGTCAACCAATATTTGCACAGAGATAGCTTATACCCTAGGCATATGAAAAAAGGGGTGATTAAGGAGCAATTTATTCACCTCAGTAGACTTACATCTGATGATGACACTTTTTTCAAGAGGTCATCGTGTTGACACATTTTTTTGAACAAAGAGGGTATGACCAGGCTTGGTTAACCAATATACATAAGGAAGTGTTCATTCTGAGACAAAATGCTGCCAAACCCATCATCGGGGGGTTGGTGATGTAAGTAACAACAGGAAAAAGAAGGACAACACAGTGTTTACTATTTCTTTCCCCATCCCCATCGTCAAGGAGATGGGTGTCATGAAACGCATAATAAAGGACAATTGGAAGGTCTTGATGGGGAATAGGGAACTCGTACAGGTAGTCGGTGTAGAACCCAAGTTTACCTATAAGAAAATTAAGAACATCAAAAATATTTTGGAAAATGGTGGGGGGCACACTTTAGCATCAACTGATGTGAATAGTGTTCGAGGTACTTTCTCCTGCAGGAAGTGTAAACAACGTAGGTATATAAGTAATACATCTAGTACATTTATTACACATCTTAAAAGGAATATTTGGGTCCACAGATGGTTTACCTGTGAGGGTACATAGTTTATGTGGCAGTATGTGACTCTTGTCCTAGTTACTACATAAGAAAAACCATTAGATGTTTAAAGCATAGAATATATGAGCACACACTTGCTATTAAGAAAAAGGATAGCTAAGCATGCTATTCACTGTGTGAACTTTAAAAAAGTTCACCTTTTCCTCATAGATTATGTTCAGCAAGTGGATTATACAGAGAATGCCAATTTGATTTTACAATGCAAGGAGCCATTGTGGCAGATCAGTTTGGTAGCAGACAGAGCCCCTGGTCTGAACGAATGTATTAATATTAAGTGGTTTTTAGCACTAAAATAACATTCAAATCATAATAACATGATGATGTTTTTATATTAAGACATTTTTTATGATGTTTTGACATTCAGAGTTGTTTGGAAAACAAGACAGTTTTTTATTTGTATGGTATGATTTTTATACCTTTAATTTAAAGTATTATGAAAGTCATGTGATGTCTGATTTAACTTTATAAGAGGTGTGATTTGAGACTTTAAATTTTTTCTGAAGAAGTTCATGAAGAATAAATTTGAACGAAAGTACTAAAGAATAGTGTTCGCTCCTTCATTCCATCTACAGCTTTTGGTTTGAGTTCTACTTTCTAGTTTGTTGTGTGCTCATATGTTTTTGAGTTCTGAAATGTCCATGCATTTTCTTTTTTAGTTTCAGTTCAACTTTTAGAAAACATAGTCCTTCTGTGGTACCGTCTGTTATTTATTTTCCATCTCTGACATGATTTTTTCTAGTAAGCCAAAAGTTTAAAAGTTACTTCACAGAAGTCCTCATTCCCCAAAATTTATTAATGCTCTTATCTCTTTTGTACTAAATTCTAAAGGCAAAATAATAGTGTCCAAAACATATCTATTTAACTGAATGTTAGTTTTTGTTATAATTTATTCATTTATTTATTTATTTTGCATTTGTTGACTGGGATAGTCCGACTGGATATATGTCCATTTTCAGCGGAGGCCCGGGGAGAAAAGCTCCAAGATAATAATACACATTGAACATTTAGTAAATGCTAGTTTCAAGCAGATTGCAGTCATAAGCAATACCAACATTTAGCACAGGTCTATATTATAACAACAAACAATCAGATGATCAAACGTAGTTATATCGACCCCTAAATCTTGAATACTCAAAACAGCGAACAACCAGGACAGCAATTTTTTTTCCCAGGGAAAAAAATCGCTGTTCCCAAAAAAAAAAAAACCACTAAACACTAAATAAAGTGGGGGGCTTTGCCCCCACACACCCCCTACTGAAATGGCAAAACCCAGATGGCCGGCCCAGCAATTTCTTTCCCTGGGAAAAAATTTGCTGCTCCAGCCTTTCGCTATTTTGCTGGTTCGACACTTAGTGTTCGACCTAACAGCATTCGATCATCTGTTTGTTCGCTGAACTAAATTAGACCTTTTAGCACATATAGTACTAACTTATTATAAAACATTTTACAAAACATAACATTATTTTCAAGGTTATATATACATAACATTACATTCAGGTTTAAGACAAATTGAGCAGCAGTTATACAATTGACCATTCCTGAAATGGTGTGGTAGAAAAAAGTTAGAAGTAGTTGAAGGCAAGGCACCTAAGTAATAGAGAGGTCACTAGTCAGGGTTAGTGCAAGGACATAACCAATGAGTTTTGAAGTATTTCTTGAGTTTGTTTTTGAATTGAGTTAATGAGGGTTCTAGTGTCAAGTCTGTTCCATGTTTTTCCAAAAGAGATGACAAACAGAGAGTCCCCAGCTGAGTAGTTGGATTTGTATGTTTGAACTAGGAGTCTAGCGGCTGATTGCAGTGGCCAGGTGCTGGTGTAGGGGCTGATAATATTTTTTAGTGCAGGTGTATTTTCTGGTTGGTAAAGGACTTTATGTGACACTATTAGCTGGTTGAACTGCAGTAGGCTAGGCAGTTCAAGCCATCCTAGGTGATTTAGGTTGTGTCAGCGGTGTGTCTGGTAGGCTGTGCCAGTAGCAAATCTGGCAATGTGGTTATAGCAGGATGATAGTTTATTAAGATCTGTTTTGTTTAAGTTGGAGAATAGAGGTGAGGCATAGAGATGAGTTAGTAGTAGATAGGCATGGGCAATTGCAGTTCTAGAAAGTGGGGTAAGGAAAGGTTTGATTCTGTAAAAAGAACCAAGTTTTTATTAATGGTTTTGTTAGTTTGATTGATATGCACACAAGACTTCAGGTTGTTATCAACTATGACACCCAGTAGTTTAGTTTGGGCTGCTGGGGAGATGATAGTGCCATTGTTAGTGGTTATGTTGAAGGATGGCAGGGGGTTCCTGAGTGTGGGGGAGAAGAAGAACAGCTTAGTTTTGTTGGGGTTTAGGATTAGATGTTGATTGGAAAGACATTTTTCCACTGTATTGAAGGTATTTGGGTTAATGTGAATAAAGTAGCTGGTGAGGCATCAGAACAAATCAAGGTGAAGTCATCCACATATTGAATACAGGTAGCAGCTGGGATGACTGAATGAAGGTCATTGATAAAGATGGAGAATAGAAGGGGTCCTAGTATCGAGCTCTGGTGGACTCCTAATGTGATGGGTAGGCGAGATTACAGCTTGCCCTGCCATAGGACTCCCTGTTGCCTGCCCTGCATGTAGGATTGAAACCATTGGTGTGCATGGTTGTTTAAGGAGAAGGCCTTCAAGGTATTTATAAGCATTTTGTGGTCAACCATGTCAAAAGCCTTGGATAGATCTAGAAACAGTGCTGAGGATAGTTTGTTATTATTGTGGTTGTGGTTATTGACGTTAGACAAAGAGAGGAGGGCAGAAGTAGTACTGTGGTGTGGCTTAAAGCCATGCTGAAAGTTGGACAACTGCTTGTTCTGTGCGAGGTAGTGCATGAGCTGTATGTGTACACACTTCTCCACAATTTTAGCTAGAGGTGACAGAATAGCTATGTGTTTAAAGTTTGACAGTTCAGTGGAACTGCCTCCTTTATGGAGAGGTATGACATGGGAGATTTTCCATATAGTGGGTACAGTAGCTTCAGATATAGCTCTGTTGATCAATATTGAGATGGGGTATACTATGGCGTCAGCAGCTTTTTGCAAATAGTCTACTGAGAGGAGGTTGGCAGCCAGGGTGGTGGGTCTTAGTTTCTTAAGTAGGGCATGAATAAGTTGAGTAGGAACAGGTTGGAAGATAAAGTATGTTTGGGTACTGGGTGTGGCTGTATTAGAATTAGAGCCATTGGGAGAGAGTTGGCTGGCTAGAGACTGGATAGTCTCTGTGAAGAAGCTGTTGAAGTTATTAGCAATGTCTACTGCAGATTTTTGTTGGGAAGCTGAGGGGGGTGGAGTGATGGTTTGGCCTGGGTGGAGTAGTTTGTTTATTCCTGCCCAGAACTTGTGAGGTTTGTTTTGGTGTTTTTGCAGCAGATGGTAGTAGTGTTTCTTTTTGTCTAAGGTTATGGATTTTTTGGTGTCATTCCTTAGCTGTCTGAATCTTAGTTGATCAAGTGGGGGGTTTGCTTTTCAGTAGGTGGTCGATGCTTTATTTCTGAGTGAAATTTTGGTTTTGGTATCTTTAGAAAGCCATGGTGCAATATTAACTCTGGTTCTAATAGAGTGGCTGGGAGCATGGAAGTTAAGAAAAGCAAGAAATTTGGTGTTAAAGTATGCTACTGCTTCATCTAGGGGTAGACTTTTTAGTACTGACCAGTTGCATGTCTTAAGTTCATTTTGAAACTTGATGAGAATAAAATTCTTGTTGTTTCTTATTG
Source organism: Protopterus annectens (assembly GCF_019279795.1). Taxonomy (NCBI): domain Eukaryota; kingdom Metazoa; phylum Chordata; order Ceratodontiformes; family Protopteridae; genus Protopterus; species Protopterus annectens. The sequence goes on from NC_056731.1 coordinate 780,597,489, forward strand.
TTCTGTAGGGGGGGTTGGTAGGAGCAGTCTACTTTGAGCTTGATTACATAGGCGAGACAGTGGTCACTTAGGTCATCAGGCAAAGTGCCTGATTTATAGGATTGAAGATGAGTATTGATGAGTATCCAGTCTAGGGTACTTTCCTTGTTATTGGGTTCCTTACTCAAAACCTCTCCAAACCATTCTAATCCTATTTGGTGTGGAATACTAGGGAACAATTCTACCACATCTATGGTCACCATCCAAAGTTGGGTATCAAACCATGCATGATCAATCTCTTTTAAAAATTCACAAGAGTCCTTACAAATGTGTTCAGGAAGCAGGTTTAGACAGCAGGAATATTAATTTGATGGTGGAGTTTATGGAAATAATACTGGACAATAATTTTATGTTATTCAATGGTGAATTTTACAGACAGAGAAAAGGGGTTGCGATTGGGACCCCTTGTGCTACAGTTTATGCTAATGTAGTTTTACACCACTGGGAACAAAATTATGTACTTAATAGCCCATGGAAGAGGAGTATTAGATTTTATAGACAATATTTGAACGATATATGTCTACTATGGGCCGGCACAAAAGATGAATTTGAAATGTTTATACAGTATATTAACTCTAGTACCAACTTTTTAAGATTCACTTATGACATTGATTTAAATGAATTGCATTATTTAGATATTAAACTAATGAAAGACTACACTCATTTTAGGTTTCAATCACAAATATTTAGGAAGCCTACTTTTTTAATGCATATTTACACTTTAACAGTGGATACCCTTTCTATCAAAAAAGGGTATTATTAAAGGACAGCTGATTAGAGCTTCAAGGATGTCTAGTTCGTTGGAAAGTTTTAATAAGGAAACAGACATCCTTAGAGGATTATTTCTGGAAAAAGGATATCCTGAATATTTAATTGACAATATGATTCAAGAACTTAGGGATAATAGAGAAGCAAAATATCCATCCTTATTAGGGTTAGGTAATACATCGACCCATAAGGAACAAAGTAAGAATTTTGAGGCTGAAAACAATAATTTTGTATATACATTTTCTAGTAAGGCACAGGAAATAGAAGCTATTATTTTAAAGTATTGGCCGATTTTGGGGGTAAATGAAGAATTGAATGAATTATTTTTGGGGAACCCCCACTTTATAAGAAAAAGAGGGGCCAATTTAAAAGAACTGTTTGAAAGGAAGGAAAATGTTAAGATCAATAAGAGTAAAATGGGTACATATAAGTGCAATCATTGTAATCAATGTGCTGCTATGTTAAATCAGGGTACACTTTACCTACCTCAGAGAAAATTCACGGTTAGATCTAATAATTATTATAACTGTGCATCAAAGGGAGTGGTGTACTTGGGGGTCTGTACAGTTTGCTTAGGTTTTTACATCGGCAAAACAGAAAGACCCCTAAGAAGAAGAGTGTATGAACATTTTTATGACATTTCCAGAGGTAAAGAAACTAATGCTTTCTTTAAGCATTCCCAAAAGTGCAAGTATATGAAGTTAAAGTTTATGGTATTAGAACAAATCACCCCTGAAATAAGAGGAGGAAGCTGGGAGACGCGGTTGGAATACCGTTTACTTTATTGGCAGCTCAAACTAGATGCTACTAGGTTCCCAGGATTAAATGATAACATAAACATTGGTCCAGTTTTAAAACTGAGGAAAGCTAGGCTTTAAGGTATTCTGGAGGGGGCTATATAATTGACTCCAATGGTTTTAATATGATAAATTAGATTTTTAATGTTCATATTTTATTTGAATTAAATGATTATGGTTATGTTGATTGACAGTAATTAATTGTTGACCAGCTGATGTTGAAATGGGGTATTTAAATGATGAGCTATGGAGTGCAATAGTATTCAGTCCTTGAGAAAGCCTGGCAGAGGCCGGGTGAAAGCGCTTGGTTTTATGTATTTGTTGGTTGCAAAGTATTAAAGTTTGCTTGGATTTTAACTTGGCTCCAGGTCCTGTGGCTTTTGGACATTTCTAAGTTATTGGTTTGTGCAGCTTCTTGGTTTGTGGTTTCAACATAACACACTCATACTAGGTGACTTTAAGTGTCCCTCCATTAACTGGGAAAAATACTCATGTACCAATACACTTACCCAACATTTCCTGGAATTCATTAATTCCAATGCCCTGGACCAGCTCGTTCTTACTCCCAATAGAGGTATCAACATCCTTGACCTGGTCATTACTAGCATGGGCAAAGATTGCTCTACACCAATAGTCAACTCCTCCCTGGTTAGATCCGATCACAAACTAATCACCTTGGAAATCCACATCCCTCCCACCCACCACCCACCCCCACCCCCCACAAAGGTAACCACCATGAAAAACTTCAAAGCTAACTTTGGGCTCCTAAAAACAGAGGTGACTAACTTCATGGCACCCATGCAAATGGAGAATAGTTGCATGACTGCCCAATCATACACCAATGCACTGTACGAAAACTTACACAAATGCATGGATCTTGCCATACCCAATAGAACCAAGATGCTCTCCTCCAAAAAAAAAAAAGGAAGCCAATCTTGTGGTCCCCTGCCATAAACAAACTCTACAACAGAAAGAGGAAACTGATGCAGAATAAGATGAAGTCCCAAGACTGGAAAAATTCCCTTATTAGCCTCAACAAAAAGTTGAGATCCCTCATCAAACCCTCTAAAGCTAGCTATGAAAACAGAATTGCAGCAGATAGTAAAGACAACTACAAGGCCTTCTATAGTTAAAATAAGAATCTCCAAGGTATTACCGAGATTTGCTCTGAGCTACTGCACAGTGGTATCTCCTATACCGAGCCAACAGATATTGCCATTATACTGGCCAACAGATTCAGTGGCAACTTCACCCCTCCCCGCCCAGGACCAGTCACAATACCAGTAGATTGCCAGGCACCCTGTATTACTGCTGCACAGGTTAAAACATCACTGTTCAAGGCCAATAATACAGCTTCTATAGGACCTGACAATATCCCTAGCTGTGTTCTACATGAACTACAGAGTGAACTGTGACCTCACCTGTGTGCCCTGTTCAATCGCAGCCTCACCTCAGGCTTTGTCCCTACCAAATAGTGCACTGCTACAGTCATCCCTCTCCACAAAGGAGGAGCAACTACAGACCCCAGGAACTATCGCCCCATCAGCCTGACTGATATGCAAAGCTATGGAACACACATAATTATAATAAACAAGGATATTGGGAATCTCCAAACTCGGGATCCCACACAGTTTGGTTTTGTGAAGGATAGATCATGCCTGCTCAACTTGGTCAACTTCTTTGAGTCAGTCACCAGAGCTGTGGACGAAGGCAAGGTGATTCATACAGCCTACCTTGATCTGGTCAAGGCCTTTGATACCATTGCCCACTCAGGAATCATAGAAAACCTCACTAAGCTAGGCATCAACCCCTGTATCACTAGAAGGGTTGCAAACTGGCTCACAGGTGTGAAAGTAGCTGATTCCAAGTCAGACTGCTGACCAGCCACAAGTGGAGTCCCACAGGGTTCGGTCCTGGGTCCTCTCTTGTTTGGTATCTACTTCTCTGAAGTCCAGGCCAAAACAAAGGGACTCTGGCTGACAAAGTTCGCAGACAATTGCAAGTTGGGAGCTATTATTAACTCCCCAAGTGATGTTGACATCCTACAGAAAGGCCTCACTGAGACCAACGACTGGTGTCAGAACCATGGCCTTAAGCTCAATGCCAAAAAAATGTGTCATCATCCCCTTTGGGAAAACCCAGTTCCCATGAATTACCACATCGATGGTAGTCCACTGAACACAGAAGCTGTTATAAGAGATCTGGGGGCACAGGCTGACAGCAACCTCTCTTTTGACCACCACATTGCCACTGTGGTCAGAAAGTCTTTCTATGTGGCACATCTCATTACTAAGGGTTTTGCATCCAGGAAGAAAGAGGTCATTGTCTCTCTCTACTCTTCCCTCATTAGGCCAATCACTGAGTACAATGCCCCATTTGGCATGTACCTCACTAAACACCTGCAACAACTAGAGAGGCCACAAAAGTACCTAACAAAAAGGATCCTATGCCTTATACAGTTGTCCTATATGGACAGACTCAAAAAAATCCAACTATTCCCTCTCTCATATCTCCCACTTAGAGGTGATCTCTGCTTGACTTAGAAAGCCATGTCTGGCCCAGCTCTGTTAGAAATGCTACATCTAAAGAAATCCCAATCCCTCCACACCACACGTTCCAGAGACCTCAACCTCATTACCACAATCAACAGAACATGCTCAAGGGACAGGTTCATAACCCAGAGACTGCCCATGCTATGGAATAGACTTTCCATACATGTCAAGCAGAGCACCTCATTGGCCCTCTTCAAGAGAAATCTTGATGAGTGGATGGGAAATAGAAAATTCACCCCAGGGATCACTCCGGTGGCTTTACTCAACAGAGGCACTGGGAACTAAGGTTGGGTGGCATGATGCCAGGGTAGTCCTATGGGCTAGGCTTGTAAAGGCTCCAGGGCCATTAGCCTAGTACACACCTATGAACCTAAAAATCAGCTCTAAAGTGAATTAATGCTCTCTGTGGAATTTCTCCTTACTCTTTTAAAACATGTATATGTACTGTTTGTACTTGACTTGCAATGGATCACCCTCTTTCAGTTCTGAGTTAAACTGAAGTTGTATACTCTTTTTCTTCTCAACATCCAAGTTCTGGCTTCACTGTTAGGTGGGTCACATCTTTGCAGTGTGTCCTTAGCCTTCAAAGATATAACAGACTGCAAAGTTATGACGCCTCTAACAATGAATCAATAACTTGGATGGTGAGAGGAAAAACAGTATACACCTGTCCGTCATCTTGCAGTTTAATATTTTTTGTAAGTTCAGAATAGTTCAAAGTTTTTTTCCTTTCTGGCTTTCCTTTGTAAGGATTAATCACTTTCCTTTGTTGTTTGTAGTTGTGATGTTTTCTATACAGGACTTGCTTTAGACTTTCTTTATTACTATATTACCATCCTTTTTTGTCTGGTGTCAGTCTTGGTCATATTTTTGTTGAAATCAACACAATCCATATCAACTTTATGCCCTTCATTGGCCTTAGGTCCAGGGTCAGATGCAGGAATCTCCTTGTTTTTACTCTATATCTCGGCATTGACCATCTTGCAGACTTTGAGCTCAGTTCTTGAGTTGAATGCCTCCTTGGCCCAAAGTGCGTAGACTGTCATCTTTATGACTTATCTTTAGGAGTAATTAGATGTTGAGCAGCTTGAAATGGAAGATTCCTCCTTGGATACTATGTATTAGTAGGCTACTGGCATCAAGCCCTCTTCAGAGTCAAACTCAATGGGATAGTAACCCTTTTCATGTCATGTTGAAGAGTGCTGAGGTGATTTTCATGGTTCTATATTATTTCATCGAAATCTACTTACATCGATCTGCTATTCATCATTCCGACATCATCAAACTTCCCTTCGTTGAACATTCAAATCAGCGAAAGTTTTTTCCAGGTAAGGAAACTAGTTGGCCAGCACACCAACCAACACACAAACACATTAAATTAAACCCAACAAACAGAGGGTTCTATGCCCCACACCCACTAATGTGAGGGACTGCAACCCACACACCCCTACTTATATATATATATATATATATATATATATATATATATATATATATATATATATATGTGTGTGTGTGTGTGTGTGTGTGTGTGTGTGTGTGTGTGTGTGTGTGTGTGTGTGTGTGTGTGTGTGTGTGTGTGTGTGTATCTATATATATATATATATATATATATATATATATATATATATATATATATATATACATATGTATATATATTTATATATATTTATATATATATATATATATATATATATATATATATATATATATATATATACCAACTCCAAGATCATACTGCAGTGAAGAAAAGGGTAAATTTCAGTATGCTGGCCAACTAGTTTCATTACCTGGGAAAAACGTTTGCTGATTTGAACGTTCTATGAAGGGAAGTTCAATGATGTCAGTTCGATGACTAGCAGTTCAATGTAAGAAGATATCGATGAACTAATATAGACCTGATTTTCAGGGCCCATCCTTTGGGAACTAATGGATTTTTTACAGAATCAACACTCTTAACACTGTCCTCTACAAGAATGTTTTGAATCAGGATTGATTTAATGCCGTGGTCCATGACACAGAAATGTTTACTGTACTCTAAGGACCCCACTCAATGTTTTTAAGTTCTAGAGTATCTACTCCTTTGCGCTCATAATAGCAAATAGGCTTAGCACTATTTCTGCTGTTTATAGCAAACCAAGAAATTGCATTAATTTCCCTTGGTTTAAATTGTATTATAGCAGGATATGGATTTGGTTTCTTTTTTTTTTTGTTTCTAATGTTATGCTCCTACCTATAATCAGCAAATAAATGATGAAATCCTGTCTGCTGAGGCAGTAGGGAGACAGAATGGGATTTAGGCTTGCCCTGATTTTCTTATCAGTGTTGGTTTAGGATTGACAGTTTCTCTCTTCTCTGTTCCATCCTGTCAGTCCAGCTGACTGTTGTTAGAGTTGTCATCTTATAATGCTGATTATTACAATTATGTTTATTCCTTTACAGTGTCACTCTCTTTCCTTAGACAAGCTAGTGCTGTATGTTACTTTCGTTAAAAGGAGAGCCTTCTATTTCATTCATATCTTACAAGAAATGTTAGCTTACATATATCATGTTTCCAGACTTTAATATTGTGCTGGCAGGTGTAGCTACTTAAGATATTGTATGCCCTATATCCTGGTATATTTCCCATTTATCCCAGAATTCCTTCCTCCTTTATCTAATGAAGATGTGACTTATTCTGGCAAGGGCATCCTGGTTTGTATCTGCCTATTATCTCCTTTCTGACATTTTTACCTAAGAACTTTTGTCCCCCTTCCTGCCGGCATGGAGCCAAGGTCCACTACCAGATTTCAGATTAGGAATCACATTCTTGGACTATACCTTCTTGTATTCTTGCCTGTGTACACTCCAGGTCCTGAGCTCTTATTTCTTATGCAAGGTTTTTGAGTGATTCTAGGACATCAACCAGGTGCTCCCCATGATTGTTTTCAGTACATATTAGTGATGGACTCTAATGTACTTGTTCATCTTATTAATACTTAAACACATTGAAGGACAGCTTCATTTTCAGTTACTATGACCCTTTTGCCAACATGGTCCATACTACTCCCATGGACTCCTTGCCTAGATAAGTGCCTACAGCATTTGTTGCTACCCGTTTTATCATATTCCTTTGTGTCTAAGGAATATGTTCTAATCTTTACAGGAGATAGTCTGTTATGCCTACCTCCTGCTTGTCTGTAATATACATTTATAATTTGGCCTATATTCCCTTCTTTTCAGACTTTTGTTTATAGTTTTTTTTAACCTTTCACCTTCCTTTCATCAGGGGTTCTATCAAAGACAGTAGATCGGTGGTATCCTTTTGGACCATTCCTCAGTTTGTCTGTCTATCTATCCCTCAGCTGGACTCTGTCTGTGGTCAGATACTACTTTGCACCTAGCATTTATCTTTTTTTAAATGGCTTGCATTTCTGTTTGCCTCAAGAGCATTCTCTTTTGCTGCATGTAGGATCAGCTCCCAAAATACCCTCCACACATCTGTTTAGACTTTGACAGGCTAGTTTATGTCATACATGGTAGGGTCAACCCATTCTGTATATATTAGCATTTAAGAAGACTCTTTGAAGGCATATAGTCTAGTAGCAGACTCTTTCCTATCTCCCCTCTGACTAGACATGGCTATTTTCCTTTAATTTTTTTTTATCCTGCCTTTACATTTTAAAATGTTCTCTAGAAACCTTCCTTGAATGTTATACCTTGTATCCTTTCATTATATTTAGTGAACATAACAGACCATTACCCACATTATGATCACTGACTGATGGTGTGATGTGGATTGCATAATGATCTTTGGTGACAGGTTTTACAAGTCCTTTCTTATTTTTGAATAAACATTACTACTAGTCACTAGTCTCCCCACTACTTATGAGATATTTACAGATCAAATATTTCTATCTCTCATCTTTCTTGGAAATATTACCTTTAGAGACTCTCTTTGCTAGAATCCAACCAGCATGTTATGCTTAGGACTCTGCCATGAGGGTAGAGTAATATAAAGCAATGCTATGAATATTCTGTACTTGCCACAGAAATAGATGTGTAAGACTAGTTCCACCCTCCTCTATGTCCCCTCCCTCCTTTCCCTGCCTTTTCTGTGGTTAGACGTTGATGCTAAGACCTATTGTCTCCCTTGTTCTTTTTCCTTTATTTGCCCCACCTTCTGTGGGTTAACAGAGATCTGAAGAGGAGTCCTTCTGTGCACAGAACTGTGGGTAAAGGAGAAGACATTGGTGGCCTGGGAAAGGTTTAAATGCTGCGCTGCAGGAGTTCTGATGACCTAAAATTCGGAAAGTAAAGTAATATGGACCTGGTTCTATATACCTCTTGTTATAGTAAGAAGAATATTTCCATTTTTTGCAAATACCAAATATGATCATATGATGTAATTAATAAGCATTAACTTTTAGAAAATGTCAAATGGACATAGACCATATCTGACTGTGTTATCTGTATAAGCATCTAGTATATCAGATCTTTCAATTGCCAAAGTGAGTTATAACATGCAAAGATATACAAAAATATTGCAGGAGATTATGCTCAGTTTTGCAGACTAAAACAACAATCCATAACAGTACACACATGATATTGTATTTCAAGGTCATGTGTGTTGCTTCAAGAAACATTGAAAGCAATAGTTGTCAGAGCAGCTGTTGAGGAAAAGTAAACTTACCCTGAGATATGCAAAGCCTGCACTAAAACCTGGAATATAACATATTATTTTGGACACAGGGATACATGAAATAAAGTGCACAATAACAGTGACCTTAAAAGGTTGTGCCTCTACACCTGTTTTGCAACATTTATAGTAAAGTCTCAAAGAAATATGTTTTTGAGACCATTGCTAGAAAAGCTGTGTTTGGATAGGCATTAACAACAGGGAGAACTGAGTAAAAATAAATATATATATATATATATATATATATATATATATATATATATATATATATATATATATATATACATACATACAATCATACATACCTTAATACATACATAAATACATAAATAAATAAATGTTACCTTAACCAGATGCATTATCCAGCACACTTTACTGAGACTGAACTGGAAGCTTCTTTTCAGTGTCAGTCTTACTGTTGGATTTACTATGAAAGCAGTTTTATGGTGGGCAGGACAAATTACAGGGAGTGCAGCAAAGACTTCCATGGCAGTATATATTTTTTTTTCAAAATTTCTGCTGCTGAACCCTTTAGATCATACATGCTGATGTCAGTCTGTTGTTATAATCCTTCTGGACAATGCAGTTGTCTTTAGTGGATACTAGAAGCCTAATGATATACAAAGGACATTATATTACCAGCTACTTTCATAGCAGTCAGATCATCATATGAAACTATGTGGTATCTTTTTTCATTCTGAAGTAGCCATATTTACTACTAAGCCAATTATTTATTGATGGCTACACAAAACATACATATACAGGCAAGGGACCATTCCCAGTAAGCAGCATTTAAAGTTCATATCTATAGGGTGGGTTATAATGAAGGATCCTTATAATGAAATGGGAAGAATACAGAATGTGCTGGGTTCATAATTCTGTACTGCAAAAATTATTGGAGCATCTTTTTTTTTCAATTAACATCTTTATTAAATTATCACTTATGATGTAGGCAATCTTGCAGTTATATAAATGAAAAACAAATAACATTGACACTACTTTAGTTGCAAACATTATACATCACAGACACCACTGAAACAAGATGTCAGAATAGGCAACTAGAATCTGCTGTAATAATTTGCCAAGTAAGATTAAATAGTGTGGCAGTAATAAACAAGGAAGAAGTGCAGTAACTGGAGTAAAACTTCTATGAATTATGAGAAACAGTTATTAATATGCAATATAGGTGTCATAATTCTATCAACACCACCAGGAGCAGAATGCGAAACTCAGGTTTGTATTCTGTAAGGAGGAAATATGACACCAGAGGAACTGAAGAGATAGCAGTGATAATGTAAAATGTTAGGTGTGTTTCCAGTGTTTTTGTTTGCTAGCTATGAAAGGAAAGAATGAAGATGGGCAGATATTGAGGAATGATCAGAAAAGGAAAATGTGTTTGCAAAACTGAAGGATATGAATGAAATAGAAATGTAAATGAATGCGACTATATCTGTAGTAAAGGAACATAATGCAGTGTACGTAGGAAGTGAGCTTCTCATAATGCAGTGTACGTAGGAAGTGAGCTTCTCATAATGCAGTGTACATAGGAGATGAGCTTCTCATAATGCAGTGTACGTAGGAAGTGAGCTTCTCATAATGCAGTGTACGTAGGAAGTGAGCTTCTCATAATGCAGTGTACGTAGGAAGTGAGCTTCTGGGGAACAAACTACAGTATCTGAGAGAAACAATTATAAGCTAAGGGGTGTAGAAAACTGCAAGAAGCAAAATGCTGGCAGTATTTCTGTAAGCAAAGTTTCTACTATACCCCTAGCATTCTGGTAAACCTGAGATAGACCACTTCTCATTAGTATGCTGATAGATGCATTAATATAACCTCAATCACATGGGAAAACAGAGTTTTGTTGCACTGGAACAGTGACAGTCATTGAGCTAAGCTCATAAATGTACCTGCACTACAAAATAATAATAATGTAGCCTCCAGGAATACAGAGAGAAGTAGTTTTAGTGGGATGGTGATCCGAATAAGGCATACACATAAGCACAGTGTAGTCCTCAGTGAGGAGAAACAGGATTGGGAGAGAAGAGTGCATAAGCTGGTACAGCAAAAGCTTAGACACATCACCACTGAACTACTGAGATGGTGGAAGGTCACTGTAAGCCCCAAACCTTGGTTGGGTCATAGCAGAGTTCAGTGCAATATTAGCCTTCCACCTGACTTTATAGTAGGTGGCTGTTGTCAGAGTGCGGGAGCATACTGACTGCAGGATGAACTAAATCACTAGGGAGGTGGTCTTGTGTACTGTTGAAGCAAGGCAGAGAATGATAATCCCAGCGGAGGATTAGGGAAGATATAAACTGAAGGAAAAGGATGAAACAGATAGGCAAAAAAGTAAGTCGATGAAAAGGACTTTTATTCACCAAGATAAGGGAGTAGAGTTGGAATTAAAAAGGAGGGCACAAAGTTAGTGGAGAAATTTTGTACTTAAAGAACTATGTACACGCACATGCAAGGTAGTCTGTATACTGAAAATGGATGTGTAATGCAAATCTGTAGATAAGGGAGATAAAACAAGATGTCACAAAGCGGTCACCAGTTATTGGAGGAGTCTGCAAGGAAACAACTGATCCTGCTCATATGCAGAGAATAAATGCCTAAATAAATAGCCACACAGGTGTCGTGCTGCTATCATCTCTGCTCAGTCTATAGTTATCAAGTTACATGCATGCATTAAATGAATTGGTTCTGTGTGATGCATGTATGCATGCATGTATGCATTAACTGAATTGTTTCTGTGTGATGCTTTAGTCAAGCTGAAATACAGACTCATTTTCTATGTGAATTTTGCTGTCAGATTTGCAAGACAGAAAGACCAAGGCAAGACAGAACTGGCTTATTAGCTCCTGATAAATCCAGAAATTTTTGCCATTTATTTTCACATTTCTGAATCTCCATTCTTAAAATGCAAGTTGTCTTTCTAGGCTACCTGCAGTTCAAATGGAATTCTAGTGGTGCTTACGAAATTAAATAAGATTGCCATAAAATAATAAAGGTGAATACTTACAAAATGTGCATTAAATGGATAAAGATAACTGTTCTTTGTGTTTTTATGCATCTAATATCTGTCTGTCTATATATCTATATATGATTATGACACTCCTTTGAATGGCATTAATAGCAAAGGCACATATCTTGAAGTACAGCATCCGGAAGTCAAAACCATTGAACTGCAAAATGAACTAAAACATCTCCAAATACACATAAAACTTAAACTCAAAATGCATTTGTTGTGGGACAACAAGGCCCCTGTATTTCCCAGACTTATATATATTAATTCAATGGTTGAACAAATATGAAATGGTGGAATCACTGAATCACCGTCAGCACACACTTATGAACTACACAGGCAGTGAATTCTTACACAGGCCAGCGATCACAAATTGCAACAGAAACCTGAATCATAATAAAACATTACCATAAAATGAAACTCTCTCGGTACAGCTCTACACACTGCATAACAAAACAATTTGATCCTCCAGCTACTGACATACTTACCTATTGACTAAGTTATATTTGACGTTAAATAACATACCATGCAACCTTTAAAACTGATGCTAGGCCTTTATTCCAGCTCCAAGTAAGCTTTTCATCTAATCTTCTTTCAGACCACATCCAAAACAGGCCTCAAATGGACTATCCATCTCCAAGAATTACAAAATCTTCAGGCAGTGTCCCTGCTCTAATCCACAATGATCCTCACAGTTGAGGATCTAACTTCCTGATTTCCTGATTTAAGGCTACAGCCTTTCCATTAATAGGCAAATATTTTCAATATCTAACAATGAATTACCTCATTATTTGCTATGAGAATTTACAAGACACAAGTCACAACTGTTATACATTAAAAAAAACATATTCCATTTTCTCTGTTGTTTGTTTTAACTACTCCCTCCAAATGCAAAATCGTCAGTTTTAGATTCACACAGACAGATTATAAAATGTAAACAACCCGACAGTATTCTTATTATCCAGGCCAATTCTATGGGGTAACAGTATACTGACAAGGTTGAAATGACAGTGCCCATTGTCATAGCTTTGCATTTCCACCCTTCTGTTTTCTTAGTCATTATATTGGGGTATGATCTGTTAGTTGGGTCAAGTGTCAGACTAACAGCTAGTACTTTAGAGATTAGGCCCATTTCACAGCCATGCTTTCCTATTTAACAAAGTAATTTTTTTAAGCATTACTTTATTATGAGTGTTATAGCACACAATGCTCCTCACCTTGAATATTCTGGGATCCCACCTTTCATCTTTCTAGATTTTTGCAGAATGTCTAGATTTTCCTCATATTTTTTGGTCTGTTCCTCATAAAATCGTTGGTTTCCTGGCAAATCGCTGAGGATTGAAGTCAGTAACAATGATATACATTTGAGTTGCAGACTTCACAGCCTTCAGAAAATATACAACACAAACCTTGTTATTCTAGCAACTTTCTAAGTTTATAAGAGCAATATTTAAAATCTGTCCCTATTTTTGGCCCTTTGTCCCCCCATTATTTTGGGCATTGTCCAGATTTCTTGCACTAAGAGGTTGAGGGGTATGCCTGGGATAATACTGCTCCAAAACCTACATCTGCTGCATCATAATAAGAAATAAATTTCTTGGTAAAATCAGGGGTCATTAACACTGGTTCAGAACATAATAATCTTTTTTAGTTAAACGTGATTTTCCAATGTTTCTATATGCATTGCAGCATTTGATGAGTCAAGTGTCGTAATGCATTTTCCTGCTTTTCTGTCCTTACATTTTGGGTTGTTTTTAGTAGAAAAAAAGCTTTGCAAACAATTTTTATTGAACCACAGCCCAAATAAATTTAGCCATTCCTACTGTGATATTACCGTGAGCTAACGTCCTGTGCAGCCGTAAACTTTAATGGGGTTCCTCCATGTACGGTAGAGTACCCATTAAAGTCTATGGATGCAATAAACTGAGGTTAAAGTTCACTGTTTTTACTGAGTGGCACAGCATATGGAAAACATATATTTTAAAAGTCTTTTATTGTATAAGAAGAAATCAAAAGCATTCCTTGATAGGCAAAATTACTGTTCAGCAGTTTACACACCACATGCTGGGATGAAAAGGTAAGTTTCAAAATGTCAGAAAATCACTTTAAATGCTCTGCTGCCTGAAGAGACCATTGCATTTTGATATGAATATTTCCCTTTATGTGATCTGTTTGCAGACAGGCAATACTTCCAAAATTAGGCACACATTTTCTATATTTCACAGGTAGTCCAAAGAAAGCCTTTGCCTGTTTTTTTTTTTTTTTTAGGGGAGAATATAGGTCAGGTTTTTAAAGCCGCTATTTTTTCTGGATTTGGTTTTTCCACCCATCTTCCTATAAGGGTGCCCCAGTGATTTAGGTTCCACTATACCTAGTTTACTTTTTTTTGCTTTCACACTCTAGCCTGTCTGCCTTAGAGATTCTAGTACAGCCTGTTCTTTTGATGAGTAAGACTCCCAATCCTACAGACAAATGATCTACTTCATATGGATATGCAGTAGTATGTTGTGATGGGGGTTTCAGTATTTTAGCAGTCTCTGAAGTGTATCTGGAGCCCCATGTAGGCCAAATGGTAGTATTGTGTATTGAAATAAACATTCACAGTTTACAAAGGCATTTTTTTCATTAAAAGAAGAAGAAGGTAGAGGAGTATTTGCAAATACCTCTTCGTCAAGTCTAATTTTGTTGAATATCTTACTTTTCCCAGGTTCTATCAACTTGTCAGTTCTGGACATGGGATTGCAATCAAACATTAATATGCTATTCAGTTTTCTAAAATCAGTAAATAAACTGTTACTCACAAAGTTTAGGAACTAGCATATTATGTTTCTCAATTCCCATCTGTGAATCTTCTGTTACTCCTAATTTGACCTTCCTTTGAACTTCATCTTTTACTAATTGTTTCTGTTACTCTGATACATTGTAAGGTTTCAGATTAACCTTCACTCTGATTATTGCCTTTATATCCTTATTTATTTTAATTTTTATTTTCCATTTGTTTACCAGGAAAGTCCAAATGGGTAGTATAACCCTTTTCAGCAGCGGCTTGGGAAGAAAAACAGCACAAAAATTATAAACAGTGTCATACGTGCAAAGAAAAATGATATATGTAGGAAAAAAATCCACAATTGGGTACAGGTGCTATACAGTCAAAAATACAAATATAGTGAATATGAACTTGGTGGGGAGACTTATTTTTTACATAAAATTTACAGTACATGAGAAATTTACAATATCGACATGATCAAAACATTGTTATTATATAGTAGAGGCTTTTTTATTTAGCAGAATAACAGACAGAGAAAGAGCATTTGATTTCAGTAGTACCACAAAAGAGGTGGTGATTTGAAGAATTACAGAAGAAATATGTGCGTGCGTGTGTGTGTGTGTGTGTGTGTGTGTGTGTGTGTGTGTGTGTGTGTGTGTGTGTGTGTGCGTGTGTGCGTGCGTGTGTGTGTGTGTGTGTGTGTGTGTGTGTGTGTGTGTGTGTGTGTGTGTGTGTGTGTGTGTGTGTGTGTGTGTGTGTGTGTGTGTGTGTGATAGAGAAGTATAATTATTGCTAGAGGTTGGTTAGAAAAAGTTTTCATATCAATAAAAGAGGGATAAAGGAGAGATAATGAGGAGCATAGAGAAGATATGGAGATATGGTATGAGTATTGTTACTAACAGTTGTGCTTGTTGTTATGATTTTAGCCTGGAGTTGAGCAGGAGCAGAGACAGCAGTTATGTATGTGCTGTTTTAGCTGATTTGTGAAAATAATTTGGTTTGACTTCTTGTCATAGTAAAAGTGGAAGCGAGTTACATAGTCTGGAGATGTAGAAAGAGTAGAGAAAGTCTCCTACATAATTGTTAGATTTGTTAACTTGTAAAAAGTAGTTTATTTTGAGTGTATAGATCCCTAACTAGTAAGTAAAACTGCAGTGTGTCTTGTACAGGCTAATTATTATTCTGTTAACTTAAGTGTCCCAGGCATTTCTGAGGACACTGCTTTACTTCTTAATAGAAATTATTGTATTTCCTACTTTTATGCTTTTGACAAAGAATCCCCAGCTGTACTTCAGGTAGATTCTTTGATCTGTCCTGTATGTATTTCAGCTTGCAAGCTACCCACACAGTATTCACCTTTGTGCATGACTTTAGTACCTGAATGTGATAGATCAGTTCTTTCGCTTTCCTGGTTGTCTAAAATAGTATTTTGCTGCAGTTGACATTTTAATCACCTCAAAAGGGGCCTTGCTACTTAGACAGAAATTTGTTCTTCATCTAGGGTGCTAATATTATTACTAAAACCTGATCTCCTGGGTTAATTTCCTAAACTGGGCATTTTAAAATAGGATCTCTGCCGCATCTCTTGGGCTTTCTGCATGTACTCCTTTACTATGGGCACAGCCAGCTTTTAATAATATAAACTAAATGTAAGGTTGTTTTACATTTTTAAATTTGTCTTCTTCTTGCTGAGGCTCCTTAGCAATATCAAGCAGACCTCTGGGATGCCTTCCATGCAGTAGTTCAGTTGGGAAAAACCCAATATGGTCTTGTTGCACCCTCTCTTATCACAAACAGCAAGTAGAGTATCAACTGTTCCCAATTTTTACTATGTGTCTATTTTATTTTATTTTATTTTATTTTACTTTATTTGTTCTTTGTTGACAGGGTTAATCCAAATAGACTAGTGGCATCTTTTCAGGGGAGATCCAGGGTGGTATTTATACCAGTGGTTGAAATTAACTTCCCATACTCTTTTTGTTAAGTGCCATGGGATCTTTTACATCCACCTGGGCTACCACAAACTTTGGGAGATAGAACCTTAGTTTAAAATTTGTAGACATTAAGAGCAATTTGTAGAGATTTTTATGAAATAAATTGTGAATCTTTTACTCTTAGAAAAGTTTATGTTTGAAATGGAAAAGAAAAAAAAAGACTGCCCCATGGAAATAATCAGACCTCCAAACTGTCCCGAATTACTCATTTTTTACCGAGTTTTTTGGGTCCAAATGAAGGGGTGCCACGATTCCCGAGTGGTACCCCTTCATTTCCGATTTCTTTGCAGTTTGTTTTTTTATTTTTTTTAAATTTGCGCTGTCGGAGCTGACGTCATCACATGCGCGATGATGTGAGCTCCATCAGCACTACCAGCCAGTCGGAATTGAGCTCAAGGAGCTCACGTCATCATTTCCAGCTGGCTGCGAGCAGGCGTAAATTAAACTGTTGCTGCTGAGAGAAGAATTGGTAGACGGACTTAAATCTGCTGCTGCGGCTCGTTTTTGCTGGGATTGTGCTTTGCTTCTAGAGGGACTCCGCTGCTTCTTATTTTGTTTGCTGCTAGAGAGAGAATGGGACTTTTGTGTGCTGCATTACTGCCATTTTTGGCTCATTTTTGCTGGGACTTTGCTTTTCTGAGGGACTCTGCTGCTGGGACTTCTTATGCTGCCAAGAGAATGGGACGTTTGCTTTTCTGCTAGAGGGTCGCCGTTTGCTTTTCGCTGCTGTTTCAACTTTGCTGGGAACTATTAGGCAAGGAAAGGAACAAAGTGTGTGTGTGTGTGTGTGTGTGTGTGTGTGTGTGTGTGTGTGTGTGTGTGTGTGTGTGTGTGTGTGTGTGTGTGTGTGTGTGTGTGTGTTGGGTGCAAGTAACTGGAAATGTGAATTCTTTCAGCCTGCAGCAGATATTATTTAACATGGCCATCTAGTATTTGGAAGTGGTTACAACAGTTATTTTCAATTTCATGCTTGTGGAAACTTTCAGCTTGTCCACTACCTTTGCTGCATGCAATAACCTTTAAAATTAAGTAGGAATAAACGGTTATTTCCACATAGCCTGATATTGCTAGGGATAGCATTTCATGCATTGCTAATGCAGATTCAAAAAGTTAAACTACCAAATGAGTTGTACCTTCTATTAATTAGCAAGAGGTTAATTGCAGATATTCGATTTCTGTTTGATGTATACCTTTGCACAAAATAGAGATACGCAGAAAAGGAGTATAGTATGGAAACTAAAATAAAAGTTACATATGCCCACTGTTCTACCAGATTTCATGACTGCTAAAACGTCTGAAACAAGATCTGGGATATTTGAAGCTTTTACATTGGTACGTAATAGCAAAACTTAATGACTCCTTTATAGACTCAAGTAAGAATTTACTCATGGATAGTGGCAAAAGAGACTGGTGATTGCAATAATGCTGGACCGTACTATGTCCTTAATGTAAACAATAAATGTTATGATAGTAGTATCATTTTACTCACCAGCTGGAAGTCTGTTAAAGACTTCTGAAGTGATAGCAAGGCAATCATTCAGTAATAGTGGCAATTTAAGTAAAATTCAATAGTATCATATTTAGCATTTAACTGAACACCAATGATTTACATGTAATAGATAATGATTACATATACTGCTGATCACAGATAACTGTTGCATCAGAAAGTAAGTGTGGATAAAAACATATCCACTTTCTTTTGAAACCAATCTAACAATCTGCTTTCTTTGCCATTTGGAAGAGTGTTATTTCCAGATGTAATCTCAGATCACTCATACAGCCAGATCCACAGTGGGAGTTTTGTATGGATATTTAGCCCTGCTGTCCTCCACTTAGTACAACATGTTGGTCTTTCTGGAAGCTGGTAGCTGGGAGGTAAATGCAATATGCATGAGTTTAATTCTTTTGTTAACTTAAGAGTGAGTTAGATGGTCTCTTAGACATTATCCTTCTTTTCACTACTGTAAGATATTTTTTTATATATTTCTTATTTATCCTACCTTGGATTGCACTTCCAGTTTCTGGCCCTTACACTTTTCACTTCATATGGTATTTCTCTTTACACAGTAAGTTCCCTTTTTCCCTGTGTCTCCTCTTCCCCTGCCACACGCCCCACAAATATATATATATATATATATATATATATATATATATATATATATATATGTGTGTGTGTGTGTGTGTGTGTGTGTGTATGTATATATGCACATACATACATTTATATATAAATATACACTGACATATATATATATATATATATATATATATATATATATATATATATATACACACACACATATATATTTGTGTGTGTGTGTGTGTGTGTGTGTGTGTATATATATATATATATATATATATATATATATATATAAATGTAAAAATAAAATCCAAATAATCGTTATAGAAGTAAAGCAGTATGTACATTAGTGTTTATGGCAAATGGGGCAAAATAGCCAGGTAATGGAACATGGAATGGCTGCAGGGGGACTCTGGTGCCATATTTTGGTTGTCTGTTCCTCAGTTTGCGTTTGAAAGTTGGTATCCCATGATTCCATTGGAGTGGGCAGGGTTACGTAATTATATATGCAAATGTTATGTTAATCAGCATACAGATTTGTACCTATTTTTCATGGGCCTTGTCCAGATCTTTGATGTTTCCAGGTTGAGAGGTATGGAAATAATGCATTTTTCAGAATGTATCACTGCAACTGAGGAAAAAACTGTTCAATTTAGAAAAACTGACATCAAAGAGACTGAACTAAAAACTTATTTAATAACTAAATGTAGCAATGTACATAAAATTAAAAAAAAGTGTATGATGCAGGAAATACTTTGCAAATGGGTGAAAGGTTTGTGTACATTTAAATATTTGTGAAGGGAAGTATGTTACAAATGTGATTGACATTAATGAAAAAATAGGTACTATAAGATACCGGGAGCAGCCAAAGACATGTTTCTATTATGGGTCAAAAAATTGTTTAGTACTAAAATGCAAAAAGAAAAGATGCAGCCAATGTGGAGAAATGGGTGATTCAGTTAGAAACTGTTTACCTAAATATGGGAAATGTAATGATATATGTCACGTTTGGATGGATTGTCCTTTGAAACAGGAAGAAAAGTTAGAGGAAACAAAATAATTTTCAGATAAAACACAGTTTAAGCAAGATGTTACAGCTACAGATGATGGGAGAAAGAGGAAGAGAATGAAGTAGTCATAGATAAAGATGTCACACAGAATATTGATGCAATAAGAGAAACAACTGTAGAAATACACATACAAAATAAGTTTGATAAGCTTTAAGAACTTTTTTCAAGAAAATTGAATTTGCCCAAGGTTAGGAATGAAAGGAAAGGCATGATCAAATGTTACAATTGCAACATGTGTAATTTTCTGTACACCAAAGAGACACACTTAATTATTA
Source organism: Protopterus annectens (assembly GCF_019279795.1). Taxonomy (NCBI): domain Eukaryota; kingdom Metazoa; phylum Chordata; order Ceratodontiformes; family Protopteridae; genus Protopterus; species Protopterus annectens. Next base: position 780,617,532 of record NC_056731.1, read on the forward strand.
ACAACATAAAAATTTATATCAATGAGACATTCTTTTGCAAGTCTAAATTTGTGGTTTATTTAGTATTCTGCACATGTAAATGTTATTACATTGGAAGAACAACACGTGACTTAAACAAGAGAATGTATGAACATAAGTATGCCATTTCTATAGGGGATGAAAAGCATGCATTAGCTAAGCATTTTAAATCTGGAAACTGTAAGATTAATTTTAAGTTTTTAGTTTTAGAAGCTTTAAAAGATGTGGAATTATGCTTTAACCCAAAAGACAAATTAGGATGACTTGAATATAAGTGGCAGGTAAAATTAAATGCATGCCATTTTCCAGGCTTGAATAATAGGGAAGGGTTCATTATATTTTTGAAACGCAAAGGGTTAAAACACTGAGCAAGCCTGTCATGTGACTTATTTACTGGTTATTTAAATGTTTTGAAATTGTATTTACTTCAGTCTGAAGAAGTCGTTTTTACTTACTGAAGTTCTGCTACTATTAAAGTGGATTTTTCTTCACTGGTTTTATTTTCTTTCTTTTGGATTGTTTGGTTAAACCAAAACTGAATTTCACTGTTTTTCATCTGATGAGGGAGATATGGAGAAACATGCAGAAAACGAGCAGGAGAAAATAAAATTCATTGAGGAAGAGGGTGAATGAGAAAAATAAAAATAAAAGTTGCAACCACAAAGTATGCAAAAAAATGAAAAGGATAATGTTTCATTGTTAGTAATAAATGTCACAGTAACAGAATGGCATAAGGCAATAAACATGGACATTATAAGATTGTTAGATACAGGATGTATTAGAAAAGAGACAAGAGAAAAAATTGGAGCTGTATACGGTAGGAAAAATGCCTGGTCAGTAGGAAATGAGACGTGCTCAGGTATAACAGTTATGTTGTAAAGTGAGAAGATAAAAATTATGGAAATAATGGGAGTTATACCACAAAGACTGTCATCAGTATGTGACATAAAAAAGAAAAAAAATAGTAAGACTCTGTTATTTATGCATACATGAATATGACAAAAAGGAAACAAATGTCTGAAGTGATAAAAAAAGTTTGTAATGGTGAATATGTCAGCAATTATGATAGGACATTTTAATTATAATTTCAGGAAAGAAAAAGGAAATATAAGACTTAAAAGTGTTAAAAGACATTATCAAATGTTTGATTTAATATTGACTGAAAAAACTGTTTTTTTTTTCAGAAAGATGTCTCTAAAATAGAAATAGATTGTGCTTTACACTCAATAGATAGGAAGGAAATAATTAGAGGCATGAAGACTGCCTAATTTTCTGATCATAAAAGAGTATGGGTTTTAGTGTGTGTTAAAAAGTTATACAAGAAGGAAAAGGAACAAAAAAGCTTAACAGCAGACTTTAATATATTAAAACAAGGAAAAGATAAATTATGGTATTAGTATATGACCATGAGAGAATATTATGGAAAATGGAGTTATTGGTAGGTTATATATATAAAAAGATAGTGTTGAATGAAAAAATAAACAAAATATGCAGAGATTTTGAATGAGCTTGAAGTTGAAGTTGAAAATGAAGTATAAAGGTAAATGACTTAGAAAAGTATATGAAAAAATAGGGAAACATTAAGTTATTAATGTTTAGACACATCTTTTTAAAGGAAAAAAAGACAATTATCCATGGATAGAAAAACAGTCTTAAGTAAGACAAGAAAATTAGATACAATTTATGATAAAATTAGTTATTGTATATACCCAAGAAGAACTTATGTAGACAGTTGAGAATTTTGTTTATAAGATGTATAAAAAGGAAGATGTTTAGACAAAGAATGGAAAGTTAAGAAAATCACTGATGAGGTAATAAAATAATTTGAAAAAGAATTGTAAAAGAATTACAAGAAATAATAACAGAAAGAAAAGAAACTGACACCATATCCAGATGGATTAGTATATAATTTTATAACAGTATAATCAAAGATGAAAGAGGGTGTTTTGCTAAACAATAAATGAATAGATAAGAGAGGGGATAAAAAGAAGAAACCCTAAATGGGGTGATAAAATCCACATGTAAAAAATATGACAGAAAAGATATAATGGTTTGGAAACCAATAACTGTAGGACAAACAGATTACAAAATATTTATGAGAATTTTGCAAAACAAGACTACAGACAGCACTGGACAGAGTACTAGATGGTGTTTTTGGTGTTAAAGTTAGAGAAATAAAAGAGATGTTAATAAATGATTAAAGAAGTTATAAATTTGATACTAGAAGGAAATGAAGGAGCAGGAATAGTAATGTAATATTGCAAAAGCTTTTGAAAGAGCTAGTCAAAAAATCTGAAGCATATAGTACTGGTGAAAAGAATGTGAAAGTTATAAAGACATGTTAAGGGTGATGGTAAATAGGTGTCTTGAAAAAAGTAAAAATGAAAAGAGGAGCAAAGCAGGGTTGCCCCCTAAGTATATGCCTGTTTTGGCAATCAGTACAATAAAGCAAGGATGTTAATATGGGTTAAAACTGCAACATTGGAGATTGACAAGTGGGAATATAGCTCCAATGTGCATAACATATGCAGATGACAATTATAGTTGCAAGAAATAAGGTATGAGTAAATTAAATAATAATAAGAATTGAGATGCTATTAAACAAATTAGGATTGCAATGAAGCAGAGCTAAAAGAAAATAATTTAGTGAAGTAAGAAAAATAAATTAAATATATTTGAAAAGAAAGAAATATAATGGGGATGTGAATCAGTTAATATGAAAGAGTAATAGAACAACTGAAAGAAAAATTGGAAGAAGTAAGGACATTGATTGCATGGTGTAAAAGCTGTATTTTGTCTTTTTTTAGTAACGCATATATGTTAAATACCTACATATTAGGAAAATTGGCATTCTTAGGTAGCTATTATGTTTCCAAGTAAATGGAAAAATAAATAATGGACATTTTTCAGTTTTCTTTGGAGTACAAGATTAACTGCTGTGAGAAAGGGTATAATTTTATAATACAAAAGAACAACGAGGGTTAAATTTAAAAACCCTGTCATATACTTGGTGTTTATGCATTTGGTCTGGATAAGAAAGAAGTTTGTGAGTCAGAGAAAATATGGGGGCAAAATTATGAATTTGAGTTATAAGCCAGTATGGAATAAAGAGAAAGAAAAATGTTACTAAGAAAATATAGAAAGTATATTTACAAAGTTAAGGAAAATACAGACTGGAAAATTAAATATTCATAAACAGGAATGGTATAAAATATAATGGAGAATTGTTATTTAATATCCATGGAAAGATTCAAGGGAAAATGATAAAAAAACTATTTATAAAAGAAAAAAGAGATCTGAACTTTTTTATGAAGCAAGTGATTTTTTGTGCATGCTGCTGCTGAATAATTACCTCTAAAAGGTAATATGAAATATAAGGGGCAGGATTCATGAAGCCTCCGTGTAAGAGTTACAAGGCTTACACGGAGGCTGCAGTTAAACGGTGTGACATCAGCATGTCATGCATATGCATGAGGGCATGCTGAATCACACCTAAGGCTAACACGGTCCGTGGGGGGGGGGCGAGCCCTGAAAATGGACACGCCCCCAGAAGAGTAAAAGTCCAGAAAGTAAACCCCCATGACAGAGTCCGTGTAAATGTGAATAAACACAACACAACACATGCCCCCACAGACTATGAACATAAAATGTATAAATGAACATCTTATATATTTTTTTTAAGTTGTAAAGATGTTTGCCCGTGAGTGCGCTCGTTTGCGCAGGCGTGCCCGTCGCTTAGCCACAGTTAGCAGTCAGTGGAAAAGCATATAAGAACTAAATATGCAAAGTAAGCCAAGAAGCAATAGCGTAGCGGTAGAGACGTCAGCTGAAGAGGAGGCAGTCATGGTTCGAGCCCCCACAACATCAATTTTTATTTTTAGTGAAATAAGCATGAAACAAGTCCCTGACATATATGTACATATATAAAATTATATTTTATGTAAAATGTAATGAAATGGGCCATGTATTTTGAAGAAATGTGAGATAAAAAAATTAAAAAAAAATGTGAGATGTGCCCATAGCTGAGCTACAGTCTAACAAGTTGAGAATATCTGCTTGTAGGTGAGCAGTGGTTTAATAGTTGTAAAATGAGTGCCCATAAGTGAGCAGGGTTCTAACAGGTGTAGAATGAGTGCCCGTAGGTAAGCAGTGGTTTAATAGGTGTAGAATGAGTGCCCGGGGTAGAGCAGCATTTTAACACGCTGAAACTGTGTGCCCATAGCTGAGCTGAGCATAATATGTGTGCTGACAGCCAAACCATGCGTAAACCGGAGTAACCCGTTTGCGCGGAGCTGCGCACAGCGCCAACAAGCTAACCGACGGGCAACGTTGAGCAAGCTGTATCAAAACTGCCTTTACACAGACACACCTCCTAGCCTGTGTAGACAGTCATAAAATATAAAAAGCAATGGTCAGGTTAGAACCCAGGATACCATACACCATAGTCAAAATACTGAGCCACTAAGTCATGACAGTTGCACTTAGAAATGCAGTAATAGCATATATATAGGAATGAATAGAAAGAGGAGCATGACAAAGCAGGTTTTGTGAAGTTGATACAATTCCAAAATGGCCAATCACAGATAAGTGCGGGAAAAATGGCATATATAAGCCCCATAGGCGGGAATACACAGCATAACCGATTGTAGAACTGACTTGCAGCCAGGATGTCAGGAGTAGGTGAGGGTAGTTGCTTCCGAGCACAGAGGTGGGGCATTGAGGAGTCCAAATATATGGTTTGGCTCCTCGTCCATAATCATGAGGCCCAACTCATGCAGGGCCAGGTCCTGTGGGGAGCATATAGGGCTGAGGCGTGGGACTGGTTGGCTCATGATCTCACCAGTGCCACAGGAATACCAAGGACTGGTGAGCAGGTCCGTCACCACCATGTGGACCTGAAGAGACGGAAGCAGGACCAACTGAACCGTTGGATCCAGGAGGCCCAGCAAATGCCCAACGCCCCACTACTGAGTAAGTTACATGTAATTATTTATGTAAGAAATTAACCTAGCTGATATTATGGAGATGTGTATTCCAATATTACTTTATTTATATTACAGCTGCAGGTGTCCGTTCTGCGAACTATCGAGCCTATGGCGATAGGCTGGTGTGGTTGCGCCACCAGGTAGGTCAGTAACTCTCTCCCTGTAACTGTAAATAAATATATAAGTATGACAGTTAGCAAAAGAGTGCAGTGTAGTCACTAATTAATAAAATGTGCAAGTAACAGTGTAAGAGGGTTTGCAAGTATTGCTTGATTACAAAAGTGTGATGCAGCCTGTAATCCAAATATAAAAATGAAACAAGTCTGAAATAAAGATGTCCCACCTGTAATATAATAGTACATAACCTGCAGCAGGCTGAAAAGTACAGCTGCAGAAGCTGAGTAAAACACATGTGTGAAATATATCCCTGTTGAAATACAGAAACATGACAGAAGTGAGACTGTTGGAAAGGATTGTTATAACTACAGGTAAAACATGTCAATAAAGACTAGAATTAAGTACCATCCTGAATTGTAAAAATAAAACAAGTGAGAGAGTGTGAGAAAGAGGTATGAATCCACCAATAAAGTAGTAATAACTCCTGAATAAAGTATACTGCAGTCAGTACAGAATGAAATGAATGTGACAGGCAGAACCAAACAGTAACATGTGTTGAAAATGGTACTGCAGCTGGAATGTGTGTCCTAAAATCTGGATATGTTGCTCTCAGTCTGCAATATGCAGATAGTATGGTTGTCTGAAATACCAAACATCCACAGTTGTCTATAGCTATATAAAGCAAATGTAGCAGGATGATGTAGCTGAACAGAGCCAGATATGAATGTGTATGAATAAAAATGAAAATGTATATTGATGTAGCAGTAACATTCCTATCACCAACCTGAAGTAGTTATCACATAGGAAAATGTAGGCAGAACTGTAGTGTGTATATATCTGCAGCTAGTAGAAATGTACAGCATATGTATTGGTATTTGAAGTTGTTAATTAAATTTTCTTCACCCTACCCTATAACCACATATAATCCATTCCGCATGAAATTGGTATGTGCAATCACAATTAACACCCCTGGACATTTGTCTTGTTGGTTCATACATATTTGCATGTACGTTGATGCATCTGCCCTGTTCATGCATCCAAACCTGATGGCCTGTTGTCATCAATCAACCCTGCATGTTGTTGGATTGTGTATTGCTGTTCAAATTATGCATGTGTTATGCTTGCTGTTCAATGGCTTGAATATATGGGTGTTTGGTTAATGGGAATACTAATGCATGCTGTTACAACTAATTGTGAATGGTATTGTACGTTACTAACCCAAACTGTCATAACATAATGCAAAACATAGGATGACAGGGAAGGCGGGTTCCAGCGGACCCACCTCTCCCTCCTCAGCTGGCGAGTGCACCTGGCATTAGTGCCCAGGCTGGACCCTCCTCCGGTGGCCCTGTGCCACCTGTGGGTGGAAGCACTGCAGGGGATGGGGCTCGTCCCCCCTCTGCAAGTGTGGCTGGAGGAGAACATCCACTCACCCTCCGTAGTGTCCAGACTGTGGTGCGTAGGGAGATCCGGCATGCTGTGCTTGGGCCCCTACACCAGCTTGAGGCATGGGTGGCACAACTCACGGGTGTGCCTGCTGCCCAGCCTACACAGCCCCCAGCACAGCCCCGTCCTGTGCAGTGAAGGCACAGTGGCAACTGCCCATGGGTGGGGATCTCAGTTCCACTGTTGCCATCTGTGGGCTCATGGGCTCGAGATATCCAAACATCCGTCCTCGTCAATTGTGTAACCCCCCACATGTGTCATACACCACCCCTGTATATGTCTTGTTTGTCTTGTCTGTTAACCTACCCAACCTACCTCCCCAGCTATACCGACTTCCTGCACCTGACATACCACTCTCACCTGAAAAAAAAAAAGGGGCACTCTGTACCCACAAAAAAATTACGCCCCATACATAGCTGCCCATTTTGCACACATGTCTGTTGGACATGTAAACTGTCAATTACAATTGGCTGTACAACAAGTATTATTGTTGTCCTTACACCTCTCTCAGGGGTGGAAGGTTTCAAATGTCACACCAAATTACAAACATATGCACAGCTGTTGCTGATGAAGAAATGGGCATCTATGGGCCTTACCTAAATCCCTCCTGCAAAACCCGAGCTTGTTTCCCTACTGTCCTACCCTCTTTGTGACCCCTTTTTCACCACTTTCCTGTCTCCCCATTTTCATTTCTTTCAAAGAAATTAGCGCGGGTGTGCACAAGAGTACGCACTTTTAAGCAGTTGTAAGCGGGTATGAGCGGAGCTGAACGCCAGTGTGCATGCGTGAGCTCCACGCAAACCAGCACTAACCCACTTACAACTGCTTAAAAGTGCCTTAGTCACTCTGAATGACAAGGCCTGTAGTCTGCTCAAAAGCAAAATAAAATCCCACTGTCAGTCCCGAACCCAGGACTTGGAAACAGTAGTCTGCATGACTTACCACTAAACCATGACTGCTATATAAGAACATTGTGCTACAATAAATATATAATGCAATAGTAGGAATGAATGTAAAGGGAATATAGGATGTGTAGTACACAAAGCATGTCATGTATATTTACTGTCAAATGTAGTGGATTTCTATAATAGTAGTATGTGAACAGAAACAGCCATGCTAGTTGGTAGCTAGTAGGTAATAATGTCACTGTAGCACCTTGCAAGCCACACACATACTCACAACAGGATAATCACTGCCCATACCCCACAACCTCTTACAGCAAGACATCTGGACTAAGTAATAAAAAATGTGGAGCAAAGGCCCAAAAACCGGGACACATTTCAAATATTGCTCGACAAACTTAGTTGAGAGAGTAACAGGTTTTGCATTATTTTGGATTTTTGGAAGGGTACGAAGTCTGAAACTGAAATGTTTGTCACTATAGTCTGTCTTGAGCCCTGAGTGATTTGCCAGAAAAAGCTGTTTTATGAGATATGGACCAAAATATGAGGCAAAAATGTGGACATCCTGCAAATATCTGTACACTTGAGAGGTATGACACTGCCATATTTGAATAGTTAAGAGCCAAGACATAGCAACAGTGACTGAGTTACAGGGATGCCCCACAGACTCCCTGTGAAATGTACAAACAGTAGGCAGAAAGGTGTTGCAACACATGCAATGGTAACTATGAAGTACTGAAAGTATGCACCACTTGCATGGCAGAAATAGTGTAGTAATACATATGCTCATGCTAACCCACAGTCACAACTGCAGAATACCAGACAATTTAATGGGTGTACCCCACTGATATGTACCATTCCATGAGGCAGATAAAAGATGCACCTGAGAGTCTCTGGGGCCTGCTCAGCAGCATACTCAAATACCCTAATAGATGTCAAGGCCCACACCATGGCCAGACCACACTTCATGCAGTAACACCCTATCAGATATAGCAAGCATTCCAAGGTGTGAATGTACATGGAAGATAGGAAAGCCACAGAAACACACTACAGTCAAGATACCTAGCAGGCATACAAGTAGTGAATGTAAAGGGCAAATAATGAAGCCATAGCAACAAAGTGCAAGAGCCACTGCTATATACCAGTTACACCACATGTCCCACAGGAAAGCACACACACCCACATTAACAGTAGTAGTAGTCTTAGGTGTCAGTGTACATACACACTTAGTACAGGAAACAGGAGAAATGAATGGAGAAATGTTAATCTACCACACAGCTGGAAATATGAGAGAGATACTAACCTTTACACTCACAGAACAGTGTCCACAGCATACCAGCATGGTCCCTGCCCTTAAAATCTGAAAGGGCTACGCCTACCTCACATACCTTTTTATAGCACTGTCCTGAAATCACAGTGAGAACTGCAATCAGTACACAACTGGCTGCATGCAATTAGCAAATGCTGGCTAACAACTGGTGCAGAGGCCATCACATGGACATATGCAGATACCTACAAAAGCATGCTGTACTCCCAGTCCACACATGCAATACTGTCATTGCACCCTCTGGAGGTAGGGAGAGAGAGAGAAAGAGAGAGAGAGAGAGAAAAACACAAACAAAAACACTTATTAACAAAACCTACTAGAAAGTTGTCATCTGTCAACTGGAGCAGCAGCAGCAGGACACTGATCCAAAAGGCAACGCAAGCAGCTGTGACAAACACAGGTAATGTAAAGTAATACTTTAAAAGTCTAAATACTGTGAACCCTCCATATGTGTCATTGGTCTGTATCTATATGTATATGAAGATGTGCATAGGGCAGGGGACATACAGCAACTATCAGTGAAGGCTGTATATACATATGTATGTGAGGGCATCTATGTGCACATATCAATGTAGGTTGAATTTAGGTTGTAGTGCAATGTACAATGTAGGTTTCACAGTTATGTATGTTTAGCAGTATGTTAGTGTGTGTATACAGTTTTGTAAACAAACATGTTGATATACCTATCTATCATATGGATACGTATGTATGTCAATATATGTATGTATGTATATATATAATATATATATATATATATATATATATATATATATATATATATATATATATATATATATAATATGCATATATGTATACATAGATAGAGAGGGATGTAGGAATGCATAGACAGATGTAGATAGATAGAATATGTAATGCACACATACAGATATAGATATATGTAGATACATATACATAGACAGACAGATCTGACTATCTACAGATATGACTGTATATGACTATCTCACACTCCCCCTGTCCCACCCCCTCTGTCACTCTCACCCCCTCTCTGTCACCCCCCCCCAATATCTATAGCAATATATGTACATTGATATATATATATATATATATATATATATGTGTATATGTATACAGACATATATATGTATATATATATATGTATATATATATATATATATATATATATGTATGTATGTATATATATATATATATATATATATATACATACATACATATATATATATATATATATATATATATATATATATTCTGAGTGAGGCACATGTGTACAGATGTATTGCAACAGGTGCCTGGTGACAAAGGCATGGAGTGAACACCAGTGTCAAAACTGGAGTACCATACCCCATTTCAAATCACCTACACCAGTAACCACCAGATATGTGATTGGCTGCCCACCACTGCATGTGTCAGGGGTGAACAGGGTCATAAACATGTACAATAGGCCCCGCAATGATAGTCACAGTGGCACACTATTCCTGGGATACCTGTACATGGTATGTGTCAGCAGACATGGTGTGTCAGCTACGGACATGTAGGTCAGTGTACCCCTCCACACCACACAATGTCTGCCACGGTATGTACCTCACATGACAGCTACAGATATGGAGAAGGACACAGTGACATGTACGACACTGTGACAATGCACTCAAACACATTACCAATGTACAGTGACTGACAACAGAGTGCACACATACTACCCACATAGAGGTTACCACTCCTGGATTTACATACTTAATTCACACCCATGACAGATGTCCAAAAATCATAGTAACACCTCACACCATCCACAACCTAAATGACCGCTGTGTGTCGTCCTTGACACCGCAGTAGAGAGCACATGGTGGAGGTACAGGTTCCTACCCATAGATAAGACATACCCTGCAATAACCCACACAGCGTTAAGAAGCAAGACTCCCCATGAGTACATGTCACACATACCCCTGCTGAATGTTAGTCAGATAGGTAATATGCCATATGAGTCACCCTGTGTAACTGTTTGACAGGAGCAGGTACCATCACATCACATGTGTCACAAGGGTCAGGGTAGCAGAACAGTATGCTGCTGTAGTCCCAGGGGCAATAGCATATTGAATTGTATTGTATTGTATTGTATTGTGTTGTACTGTATTGGTATGTAGAGGTGCCTCCTTTGTGGAGTGGAACCACTGCTGCTGTACGCCAGTGTACAGGTACATATCCTGTAGTCAGGCTAGTGTTACATAGCACTTCTATATGCGGGTTTAGCTCCTCTTGGAGTTCATGTAGCATGCAACCGGGGATACCATCAGGTCCCATTGATGCTGTGTTTTTTGCTTTTCTGAGGGCGGCTCTCACCTGGACATCTGTGATGACAGGGAGGTTACATTCAGCTGGGATAAGTATGTCTTCGTTTGGGGGAGAGGGAGGGGGGAAAATTGCACTGAACCTGTCTGCACACAATGTTGCCAATATCTGTGGGTTCAGAGAATTATTTGTTGTTGTGTACTAACTATGAGCATATTGGAGGGTTTCTGACCAGGTTTCTAACATAACTGAAGAAGGCCTTGTGGTTATCTGTAGTGTCCCTGGTGATTTCCCTCTCAAAGTTGCCCATGGATGTTTGTATGAGAAAACATAGCTCTTTACTAGTGCTGATCAGACATGCCTTCCCTTTATGGAATTATGCTCTGTCTTGCAGTAGCTTCCATCTTTTGTTATACAATCTGTTTATGGCTGGGGTCCACCAGACAGGATGCTTTCCCTTTGTGGAGAGTGTCTTGGTCTTATATGGGATTGCATGATCCATGCATTCTTGGAGATATCCGTAGAAATCATTTGTGAAGGAGTCAGCATTGTGGGTTGTGGCTTCCACTGGCCCAGTGGGCTTAAAGGATACCATCTCAGTCTTAAGAAGTGTAAAGTTTGCATTTGGAATGTTATTCACTGTAGTCGTTTGTGCTGGTGGTGGAGGTGGGATATGTATATCCAGGGCGATTAGTTTGTGGTCAGATCACAGTAGTTGATGATGCTCCCCATACAGTACTTCGATACAAACCCCCAGAGTGAGGAGGTGCTTTGGACCTGAATCAGTGTGCTGACTGCTGAGGTTTGGTAGTAAGTCGTATGGAGTGTGTCAGGTACTGTTGCACAGTTGTTGGCTGAGCACTGATACCTGGCCATTTACATGTGTATCCACCAATAGACAGACAGATGCTATATATGGGAGATATGTTGTATCACAACAGTCGAGTAGCATGTGTAGTATGTGTGCCAAATTCTGCTGACATATTTTGCTGATATCATTTTATTCTCTTTTTCAGGACCATGGTTCACCAGCGCAATCCGGCATACTCTGCAGCCGAGGATGAGGAAATACACCAGAACCTGGTGTGGGATTTTGCAATACTCTTTTCCCGCACCAGCCAGAATCAGCTGGAGAGGGCTGCACTGTGGCAAGACCTGGTCCGTCGGGTAAATGAAAATGACATAGGCACGCATAATAGGACATATGAGCAGGTACGACATCACTGCAGTGATTTAATCAGAAATGTCCGTCAGCGTGCGTCGGATATCCACAGGCAACAGGTTGCCACAGGTGGTGGGGTGGCTACACATCCCCCACTCACCAGACTGGAGGGACTACTCCTAAGTGTTGTGGCTCCAGCCCACCAACAACAACAACAACAGCAGCAGACCTGCATTATGATGGAGGCTGGAGCCACACAGCACCATGACTACGAGCGTGCAGGTAATATGCCATATGTATAGTTGACTGTTGTGTACACTGGTAGTTAATGCATGTGTGAGGTGTGTCCTTGGTTTGTAGCTGTCATCATAGTATTTAATGTGCAAGTGTGATATTCTCAATATCAGCAGCTGACCTGTGAAAGGCAACTGTTGTACTACTTACCTATATCATGCTCAGTAACAATGGCACAGTTGTGCCCACTGACATTAATTTCCTCACTTCTGCAGGTCCCTCTGGTGTAACAGCAATACAGCCTATCCATGCTGGTGAGTGTGTATTAACAATACCTTTAATAGTCTTGATAGTAATAGCAATATTAGGCTCAATCAGTAGTGCTCTGTGTATGCATGCAGGTGTGTCTGTGTCTGTGTGTTGATATCTCACATACTGAGTAGTGTGCAAGTGTGCAAGTGTGCAAGTGTGTATCTGTGTGCATGTGTGCATGTGTGCACCTGTGTGCGTTTGCATGTGTGCATGTGTGCATGTGTGCATGTGTGCATCTGTGTGTGTGTGCATGTGTGCATGCGTGCACCTGTGTGCGTGTGCATGTGTGCATGTGCGCATGTGCGCACGTGCATGTGTGTGCATGTGTGCATGTGCGCATGTGCGCATGTGCGCATGTGTGCATGTGTGCGTGTGTGCATGTGTGCATATGTGCATGTGTCTGCATGTGTGCATCACTGGTAACATTGTGTAGACATTGTAAACTGTGTTTCCTGTTTCCCTCCCACAGGTTCTGGTGCTGCTCTGGTGTCATGCAGCAGGGAACCTGAATTAGATGCCATGGGTAGTGATAATGATGATATCTGTGTAATGGCACAGGAAGGTGTGCCAGGGTCCGTCATTGGTCAGCCAATTGACAGTACACAGCTGTCAACCCCATCAATGCGCACAGTCATCCTGCCAATACATCCTTTGTCACCAATGTCCCAAGGTGATGGACAGGATACAGTGGGCATTGACCAGGGTAATGTGGTATCTGTGGCACATGCTTCCCCACACAGCAGCCATGGGCATGGCCCTGAGATGGTACCACACAGACAGATGTCCAGGGGTTCTTGTGGGAGCATCCGTGGGCGTACTGCCCCTGTCAGACGTGCCCACAGAGGTCTTACAACCTCAGCTATGTTTCGGGCTGTCATGCAGGCACAGTCACGTATGGAACGGTACACCAGACAGGGTCTGAGGGAGCTGACAGCATGTCGCACAGCCATGAGTGACAGTATGCGTGACATTGCGGCTGCCATCCGTAATTTCACCGATGTCATAGACAGACATTGTGGGGACATATTAGATTAGTTCCAACTACATGTCCATGAGCCAGGGCAATGGTGGATGGTTGAGGCGTCGACATGGGCGTATGCCAGCAACAGCAGCAGCTGGCAGTCATCGCGGACAACAACAGGGCCGCGGCCGCCCCCATAGTGCCAGCAGCAGCCCCAGCAATGCTGGGTCTGTGCTGTCATTAGACCACTCCAGGAGACCACGCGCAGGTGGCTCTAGACAGGCCCAACAGGAATCTGTGTCCAGTCAATGAACACCTGCTTCTGATGACAGTACCCAGTCTGGATTAGTACCGGATACGGTCCGTAGCACCCCTGCAAGGCACAGGTACCGTGTCCATGGCCAGAGACACTGATCTGTATGACCTGGCAGGTACAGTCTGTGGCTGTCCACAAACACCGGTATATGGCAGCCATGAGGTGGAACTGTGTGCATCCATACACACATCCGAATTGACAACACCTAGGGCTACCGCATACACGCACACACTGCATCAACATTGCCCCACCTTGTACTGCTGTCCCTCACCAACACACATACACATACATGTCAATTGGTGGTATCAGTGGCCGACTCAGGCATACCAAGTTCACACCCTGTGCATATGATGAAACTGTGCCACCTCCTGCAATCTGTAACATCAGTGCAGGTACAGGTTAACATGTTGCTGATGCACAGGGTGACTACATAGACAGAATAGTATCATGTTGTTAACAGTACAGTGTGCTGATATAATTGTGGGTATATCCCAGCATGCCTGATGCAGTAAGGGTATGATTGTCTTGTACTGTTTTCTACACCCATGGTAAGTACCATAGTGTATCATCTGCACATGTTTGCATACTGGTGGTAAGGATGTCAACAGAAGGCCACATACATAGGTAGCACAGGGGATAAGGTAATGAAAGTATTGATACGCAATGATGGACATGTAAACTGAAAGTGGCATGTTGCCCACACTGGACTCTGCAATGCAGATGTTTGAGGATGTTGATATGTGTGCAGTACTACACAACTGGTACAGGACACACAGGAGCACCCTAGCACTGCAAGCTCACACCTCATACCATGCTAGACAGCCCCAACACACAAAACTAACTTTCACAGGAGGGAGAGTCCCCATAAATGTCAGGGATACTGTGGTGGCAGGATAGGTAGCATACATCCTACTAAGTATAGAACCACTGAGTGAAGGCTCAGGGTCTGTTATTTGACATGTGTATTAGTGCAGGTTTGAGCACCTGGGTTTCTGTCTGGTTATTGTACATCCTGATGGTACATGGTCTGTACACTTGTGTGCGCTGAGACTGGACCCCTGGCCATCTGACCTGTGTATTTCCATGTACATGTGTATAGTGCCCGCATATTTGCACTGTTACCTACTGGAAGTGGTACAGCTTGTTTGTTGTACAATGGACTACATGCAGCCCTGCTTACTGTAGCTTTGTTTGCATGCATGTTTGCATGCAGTTACCCTGGAACACTGATTCCACCTGCAATGCAGATTTACAGAGCTTCTGTGGATTCCTAGTGACATCTGCATAGCTTACTATACGTATGTCCATGTCTCACTTGACAGAAAGTCATTGTTTGTCCTGTTCGCATGTACGTTGCCTGTGACACATTGCATATGACTTACCTGGCATTTGACCACGTGAGCAGTCATATATGCCAGCGCTAACTAATCACAGGCACTACACCCTCACATACTCACCTTCTCTACCTTGTTTCCCATTGGCCCTATGTGCTGTTAATCACCATGGCAATCACAATACTATGGTAGCATGTGCAAAGGTCACTTGTCAGTCACCTCTATGGTACAGTTGTGGAATATGTGTGTCATGTGGCAATGTCACAGCTGCCACATGTACACAGTCAACCCTCTCCCCTACCCATGAACGTACAACACATGTGTGAGATGCAACCACATAGCCAAACTGGGGACTAAGCACTCTGAACCCAGTACTGGCATAACCTGTCAGGTGGCATGAAATACTACAGTGTCTACAATACCAGTCTGATGTAGACCTACACTGACAGCAACCCAAACACATGAACACACTGGGGCATTCTTGGAGCCTCAGAATAGCATCCTGCCTGAGCAGCAGACACCTCTGCAGCTGGCACACAGGCATACGTTAAGCCAGAACACAGCACGTGCAACACCTAGCACACAAATTCTGTGCGCCAAACAGTCACAGGCTGTACGGCTAGACAGCACACCTGCTACAGTTGTGTTGGGTACCTTTATTGTCCAGTACAGTGAGGTCCCGCTCACCAGGCTGGACAAGGTGAAGGTCACAGTGATATGCCCGTGGGGCACTATGGTCCACCACATAACACAAGCATATAGGTCAGTCAGAGGCATGGACACATATGACTCAGTCATTGTCCGTGCCACTATGGCTGACCTGTGATGTACCTCCCTGGACTACATGATAGAAAACATAGAAGGGCTCTCCGATCATGTGGCACAGGCTGGTATGACCCTGACCTTGGATGGCATCATACCCTCACCAAGAATGCTGAAGTATTACTGAATGCTGATGAATTACTGTAGCTACAACACCCTAGCTGAAAGGTTCCTAGCATGTAGTTACTGCATTGCTATGGAACAACTTGTTACTACTCCCACAACAGGTGAAAACATGCAGCACCTGTTCATCAACAACATGTAAACTATATGCCCCAGACCAGATGTGCATCCCTTGCTGCTAGGATGATACCATATACAACTCACACTGTATATACACATACCACATGCAGCACCCACACAGAAAACCACAGTCATAATGTTATCCAGTGCAAATACCATGTATTCACATGTGGCAGGTGTCAGACATGGGAACTATTGAAGGTCACAGGTATATATGTGTAGTTGGCACACACATACAAGAGGAATGTGCATCATGTAGTGTGTTCTCCTAGTTACCAAAAGGGACATTTTTTTCATACAGAATTGCGCACACACTAACCCCCCTCCACACACACTGAGCATTTGCAGGATTCAAACTCCTACCTAACTATGTTATGGCACTCAAGACAGATGCATTAGCAGAGTGCACTATTCACATTACTGGGAGGTTTTTCTTATCCTGCTGTACTTATAGGGTGCTGACATCATCAGTGTTTAGAAAGGGGAATGTGCATCCTGTAGTGTGTTCTCCTAGTTGCCAAAAGGGTCATTTCTCTCACACACTAACCCCCCTCACCCAAACACACACACTGAGCATTTGCAGGATTCAAACCCCTACCTAACTATGTTATGATACTCGAGACAGACGCGTTAGCAGAGCGCACTATTCACATTACTGGGAGGTTTCCTTTCTCCGTCTGTACTTATAGGGTGCTGACATCATCAGTGTTTAGAAAGGGGAATGTGCATCCTGTAGTGTGTTCTCCTAGTTGCCAAAAGGGACATTTCTCTCACACAGAATTGCACACACACTAAACCCCCTCACCCAAACACACACATGGAGCATTTGCAGGATTCAAACCCCTACCTAACTATATTATGACACTTGAGGGAGACTCATTAGCGGAGCGCACTATCTGAATTACTGGGCATTTGTTCTGCATCTGCAGTATTTATAGGGTGCTGACATCATTATTTCTACAGAGGTATGTACATCTATTACTACCTGCCAGGTGGGGGATAGCATATATATGCATTTGCAGCCACCTACTTCAGGGTCAGATATGCACATCAGCACTGGCAGGTTATGTTTTATACCATGCTTCATGACCACAGGACCTGTAACACACAACACAACCAGTTCAGACCACCCCTCTCACATCCAGGACACACACTTTGCTTCCCTGGGAACAGTGCCAAGATATGAAGGTGTTCACATACACCATTCCAGTTGTTAATGTCAGGTACAGGTATATTGTGTGTGGGAACTACTCAGGCCTCTACAACATTACCCTACAGCCACTACAATTTGTGTGTCCATGTGCTATGGCAGGACCACTCACCACAGCCACAAGGGGGAATACATATTGCACCTGACCATCTGCAACATGGGTACTCACTGTTCCACACCAGAGGTAGACCACCATTGTTGATATCTGACCATGCCAACCTTTCCCTGGACATCCATATCCCATCCCCACCCCCAGGCAAGGTTGTCACTGCAAACAAAGTGTATTTATCAAAAGCAGTCTTTGCACTTGTGAAGACTGGGGTGGAAGACTTCAAATGACCCATGTTGGGGGAGTATACAGGCCACTCTGCATAATCCTTGACAATTGCATTCTATGAGCATGTGGAAGGTTTGCATTGATCATGCTATCCCAAATATACCCATGACTCCTCCACAACAGGACACCTGTCAGGTGTACACCAGCCATATATGAGCTGTCCAACAGATGAAGTGAGCTAATACATTGCAGAGCAGTAGCCCACAGAGGGAGGACATCTCTGAACAGTACTGGCACGACATTTCAATCCCTCATAATGATCACGACAAAGTGTTGACAGTGAAATTGTCCAGACACTGCAAATAAGGCTTCCCTCAGTCTGTTATTGACGCCCACTTACTGTTAGAGGTCCTCACCAACCCTCTTCCAGCAAACACCAGCCACATGGATGTGGCATAGCAAATTGAACACCTGGGATCTCCACTGTGTCCCTGCTTGACGGAGGCACAGCACACTAGCCTCAAACGGTGCCTTATGTGACCTACTTTACAGTGGCACAGTAGCCTACTGTACTGGGGAGGCAGACGCCAAGCACACTCTGGCTAAGCTTTCATTCCCTAGGGCAAACAGCCTAGTATTGACCTCTACACCCATATGTTTAATTGTCAGATGCACAAAGCATTCCCTGTTTCTATGAACAACTTGTGTATCTGTGGAAGATGTTTGAATATGAGAGGGATCCGCTATATCAATTATGTCTCTGTAGTCATTTAACTGTGTGCACTGGGCAGATTGCTGTAATGTGGTTGGTTCCTGGAATAACACGTACAAATACCAGATATGTGTGGCCAACTGCTAAACTGAGATATGGCTTAAGTGTGTGAGCATGCCCAGTTCAGGCTTTCCATGGCATGTTGTCTGACATATGTCTCATTTATCAAAGTGTGCGAGCATGCTCAGTGTGAGCTTTCCATATGTTGAAATCTGCAGTCCACCACATTTGTGGATGAGTGTGAACTTCAACAATATCTCACGTTTATGGTTGTGTGTTGGGTGTCATGTTGTGTACTTACTGGCCAACTGCTTTGTGTCTGAACACAACAGGGATTATACTGTGCCTGCAGGGTTTGCATGGGATACTTTGCATACAGTTGTCAACATCCTTTCATACTGACCAAACACTGTAGTACCGTATAGTGTACTGGTTCAGTACTTTCACTGTGGTAGACAGTATCCTAGGCTTTAGTCCTATCACTGCTTTAAATTTTCACAGTGAGCACAACAGAATGGTTAGGGGCCAGTTGTGCACATATGACCATGTTGCATTATGTTCAGATATGGACTACTTAAACCAGGCTTGTCCAACATTGGTAGTGTATTCCACAACATAGGTGGACATTGGCAAACACTAACGATGTGCCCTAGGCCATTTCTAATGCTAGTCAGAGGGTGTGTTTGTCCTTCAACACACATTGTAACTGGAGTTTGCCATGACATATGTCATGGTTAGTATACTGTGCCTCCGTCTACCCGTGACATAACAGTGAAACCCAGGGTAAACCTACCATCTCCCATCCACTCATCAAGATTCCTCTTGAGGAGAGTCAATGAGTGACTCTCTGGCTAACCTGTACTAAGAGTTTACTCAAGAGTGGGGGTGGCTTCTGCGTTATGGATCAATCAGTACAGCATGTCCTATGTATGTCAGTGCTGGGGTTCAGGTATCTCATGTGCATAGCTCACTGCCATTCAGATTGTACAAGGTGCAGCATGTGCATTGATTCCAGCTTGGACATGGCTTTATACATAAGGCACAGCATGCCTCTGGGCAGGCAGTATGGCACTGTGTGGAGCTGCAGTTTGTTTAATCAGGCAACACATGGCATCTGTTCAAGCTCTTTGATACTCCTGGTGAGGTACTTTTGGGGTCTTTCCAGTTGATGGAGGTGTCTGCTGAGGTACATCCCTACAGGGGCCATTGTACTCAATTGTGAGGCTGATGAAGGATGACTGCAGAGCCACAATGACCTCCCCTGATCTAGATCTGACTATCTTCATGATTAGGTGGGTATATGGTATGTTTCTGTAACCACTACAGCCACATCCTTGTCCAATGCAAGATATCTATCAACTTGTGTCCCCAGGTCTCTTATTACATCTTAAGTACTTAATGGGTTAACACCTATGTGGTAATTGGTGGGCACTTACTATATATCCACAGGGGTTGACTATACACTTTTCTGCAATTAGCTTGCTGACATGAATATGGCACCAGTTGTCTGTTTCTATGTGGCCCTTTTGTGGGATGCTTGTGTCAGCTGGAGGGTCAGATATGGTGGCCAGTTTGTAGTCCTCTGCAAACTTGTTCAGACACAGTCCTTCCATGTTGGCCTGTACCTATGGGACATATATACCAAACAAGGGAGGTCCCAGGACCGAGCCTTGTGGGATGCCAGTTGTATCTGGTTTGTAGTCTGACATGGCTGCAGCATTTCTGACCATGTCAGTTCTGTCCTTGGTCTGGTTTGTAACCCCTATACTGACATAGGGGTTTATATTTAAGCTGGTGAGCTTATCTATAATGAACACGTGGGGTATTGCATGGAAGCCTTTTGCAAGGTCCAGCTAGGCTGTGTGGACCACAATCCCCTCATCAATGGCCTTAATGACTGTTTCAAATGAGTCAGACATGTTTAAGGGGCAGGATCTGCACCTAAGAAAGCCACACTGGGTAGGGTCCTGTGTCAGTAGATCCCCAATATCTTTATGTCTGAGGTACATGCTGATCCTTTCCATAGCTTTGCAGACCAAGCTTGTCAGGATTCTGGGGTGGTAGTTTGCAGTATCCATTCAGGCAACACCTTTGTGGAGAAGGACCACTGTTGTTGTACACTGCTCTTTGGGTACATATCCTGTGGTAAGGCTGACATTGAGCAGTAGTGTTATTTGGCGTTCCATTCTTCTTGGAGTCCATGTTGGACTCAGGCCAGGACACCATCTTGTACCATTGATGCTGTGTGTTTTGCTTTGTAGATGCTGGCTTTTACCACAGCATCTGCAATGTCAGGGGGCCAGCACTCTGCTGGGATAGATATTTGGCATTTTGGGGGGGGGGGGGTTGCACTGCACCTGTCAGGTTGGATGTTGGCAATGTGTGTGTGTTTGGTATATTGTTTGTAATATTTGAGTGATTCAGAGCATATCTGTGAATTCCCAACAAGGTTCCTACCATCAGTTAAGAAAGCCTTGTGATTATCCTTAGTGTCCTGTACAATTTGTATCTTCATAGGTTCATAGGTTCATACTAGGCTATCTGCCCTAGGGCATTTATAAGCCTAGCCAGAGTGTGTGTGGCTTTTGCCTCCCCTTGCTATGTGAATATTATGGCCATTTAGGATTTACTTTACTGTGCCTCTGTCTGGATGTGACACAGTGAAGACCCCCAGTGTACATCTATGATCACCCATCCACTTGGCAAGATTCCTGTTGAAGAGAGTCAGTGAGGGGCTCTGCCTAACATGGAGTGGGATTCCGTTCCGGGGTGTAGGGAGCCTCTGGGTTATGTATCTGTCCCTCCAGCACATCCTATTTCATTATGTGTTGAGGTTGACATCTCTCACTCTCACAGCTCTGATGGATTTGGGTTTTCTGGCGTGGAGCATGTCCATTAATCCTGTGTTGGACATGGCCTTGTACAACAGGCATACAACGCCTCTGCATAGGCAGTATGTGACTGCATACAGCTAGGGTGCCTACAGCCAGGCAGCATATGACATATATTTGAGACCCTTTATCCTCTTGGTGAGGTACCTTTGAGGTCTTTCTAACTGCTGCAGGTGTCGGGTAAGGTACATCCCAAATGAGGCATTGTACTAAATTATGGGCCTGATGAGAGAACAGTATAGGGGCACAATGACCTCTGTTGACGTAGATGTGAATCCTTTCATGATAAGGTGGCCAATATAGAAGGTCTTCCTAGCCACGTTGGCAATGTGAGTGTCACATGACAGGTTACTAGGTTACTGTCCACTTGTGTCCCTAGGTCCCTGATTACTCCTTCCATACGTAATGGATTACCACCTATGTGGTAATTTGTGAGTACCTTGTTTGGTATTTGGTGAGACATTCATACTGTCCAGTGTCTTCAGGAAGGCTGAGTGGGGTTCCTGTGTGTGAGAGTGTGGTTTGTAGCATGCTACAGACTGTACAGCAGTTTTGCCTATGGTAAGTTGCACATGGGTGGTCTTCAATGCTTCGTGCATTGTCAGTTACCTGGACGTGTGGGTATCTTTGCTGAATATGGATACTCCCCCTCCTTTTATGGTTTGGTCCAGGTTTTGGGGCCATAACGCATGCTATGAGGTATAACCTGGTAGTGCTGGTGTGCTCTCAGGAGCCTTGCTGCAGGTTTCTGTCACTGCATGGACATCGATGTTCCCCATACTGGGGAGGGCCTCGGGAGCATGCATGTTGAGGTTTAGACGTCTGGCATTGGGCAGCATTACCCTTATGTTTTTTTCCAGTTATGTTTTCTAGAGAGGTGGGTTTGTCTTTTCAGCCTTGCCTACAAAAGGCTCTATGGAGGTAGCAAGAGCCTTAGCCAATATCCAGACACCCAGGAGTAACAGGTGCAAGACATCCCTGGCAAAGCAGCATGGCTTGTCAAGCATGACATCCCAAGCAGACAGACATTGCATCCCCTTGGAATGACACCAGTAATTGTGCCACTTGTTAAAGCTGATGATTCTGTATTTGTACTGTGGCATCATTCTTGGTGAGGGTAGGATGCTGCACAAGATCAGTGTCATACTGGCCTGGACTACATAATTGGAGAGCTCATCTATGTCTCTTTTCATGTAGTCCAGGGAGGTACGTCTCAGGTCATTCACACCAGCATGGACAATGACTGTATCATATTTGTACTTGCTTTGGGGTGACCTGCGTACTTGTGTTATGTGGCGTATTGTAGCAGCCTACAGGCAGCTTACTGTACCCTTTCCCTTGTTCAGCCTGGTGAGCGGGACAGCAGTGTGTCTGACTATGGAGTCACCTATTACAACTGTATCAGGCATGTTGTTTCTCCTTCTGGCCTGTGACTGTTTGGCACACCAGCTTTGTGTACTATGTGTTGCATGTGCTATGTTTGGAGGTAGTGGTTGCTTGGGTGTCTGCTTTGGTGGCCTCTGTTGATGTGGTGTGTTTGTAATTAGAGCCTCCGGGAATGTTTTTCTGTGTTTATGTCTTTGGTTTGCAGTTGTGATAGGTCTATGTAAGACTGGGTTTGTAGTGTGTGTGGTTACCTTCTCCTCCTGACTAGTTTTGACAGTACTGTGTTGAGAGAGCTCAGCCTCCGGTTTGGATAAATGGTTGCATCTCTCACAGATATTTGTATTTCTTGGAGGGGGGAGAGGGTTGTCTGTGTACATGGGGCAGGTGTAACATTTCCTCAAGATTCACAGATTCAACTTGTTGTAGCTGGCCTTAGTGGATTGTATGAGTGGACATATTTTATTGCCATAATACTGATCAGAGATTACTTCCCTTTTTAGGTTTGCTCTATCATGTAGTAGCTTCTTCATTCTCTTGCATGGTTTGGTAATGGCTGGGGTCCACCATGCCAGATGCCTGCACATATGGCATTGTGTCTTGGTTTTATTTGGGATTGCATAAACCATGCATTTCTGGCAGTGTTCATGGAATGCCTGTATAACGGGTTCTGAGGTGTGGCCCATATTTTGCACATGCACAGGGCCTTTAATGGATTCCACATCAATTTGGAGGAGTGCAACATTTGCTTTACACATGTTTTTCACTGTGGTTTTCTGGTCAGAGACTGTGGTCAGGATGTGTATATCCGGTGTGATTACTCTTTGGTCTGATCTTACCAGTGAGGGATACACTTCTCATTTTGCCATCCAGTACCCATGTTGCTGATTATCACATCCAGTATGCTTACCCCTCTTGTGGGAGTGGTACGTTGTTCCTGAGCATTTTTGGTTTATGGATTCTAGGAACCTTTGTCCTAGGGTGTTGGAGCTAGAATAATGCTCCCAGTCTATGTTTGGGTATTTTCCGTCACCCAATATAATGTGGTTTGGACAGCTTGATATATTCATGTATTCCAACATAGGCCAAGTGCAGTTCCTGGTGTTGGGATGGTAGTCTGTAGCAGGCTATAAAGTGGGAGGCAGTTTTAGCCACTGTTACTTGACCATGGCTAGTCCATGCTGCTTCTTGTTGTGGTACCAACATGGGGGTGTGGTTATCCTTGACAATTATTGCTAGTCACCCTCCTTTTGTAGCTTGTTTCATGTTTTGGGGCTGTACAGCACAGTATGAGGTGTAACCTGGTAGTGTTAGGGTGCTGTTGTGAGCCTTGACCCAGTTCTCTGTTACAGAACAGATATCAACACTATCCATGCTGGGGAAGTTTAGACTGCATGCATCTTGCTGTTTAGACTTCTGGCATTGGGTAGCATTACATCTAGGTTCTTATCCCTTGTGATACTTATGGAGGTGGGTTTGTGTTTTGAGCCTTACTTATTCAAGGCACGCTGGGGGTAACAACAGCCTTTGCCAGTATCCATAAGGTCAGGAATGATAGGTGCACACCACCCCTGGCAGGTGGAGCATCATGTCGTGCTCAGCAGGTCATCCCAGGCTGGCACACATTGGATCCCCTTTGACTAACAGCAATACTTCAGCCAGTTATTGCAATTGATCATCTCATCTTCATATTGTGGCATCATGCTTGGTGAGGGTAGGATGTTAGTCAGGGTCATCAAGTTTGCATATACTACATGGTGTTACATTGCTTAACACATGGCAAGCATGCCTTAGGTGGTGCTGCAGGGCTGCCTATGTTGGATGCACATACTACACTCCCTGTACATGTCTGAAAGCAGGTTGTGTCAACTTAGACGTCCCTTTTACTATATGTGTGAGTTGGAGAGAGGTATAATTTCCAGGGTCCCTACTGCGCCAGTGTATGTGCTATGCGTTGCCACTTTGCCAAGACCAAGGCATACTGGGCATGCCTTCTTCTGCCTACTGGGGCAGGCTCAGGTTGTTCCTCCTCCGAGTCACGCTCTGCCTGTGATTGACTTGGCAATGGTGGGGGGGCTGTTTGGCCCAGCCCTATGGTGATCCTGCTGCAGCTGTTTTCACAGAATCATATTATGTAGCATAGCACATACCATGACAATTTGGGTACATGTAGTTGGTGAGTACTGCAAGGCTCCACCAGATGTATCCAGGCACCGGAACCATAACTTGAGCAGCCCAAACACATGCTCGATTACATTTCATGTTTGTGCATGTGCCTCATTATGGCGTTCCTGTTCTGGTGTGTGTGCATTTCTGATGGGTGTCATCAGCCACAGCTCCAGTGCATATCCAGCATCCCCTACTAAGTGACCATGTGGGATGTCCCCACTGGCAAATGTCTGGTACAGCTGCGTCAGATGCCAGATATGGGAATCATGGTAGCTTCCAGGGCAGCCAGCACACACATTCATTATTATGCCCTGGGCATCACACACGACCTGGCAGATGATGGAGGGGAAGCCCTTGCAGTTAATGTAAGCCCTACCCCGCTCACTGGCTGGTGCTTTGATGCATATGTGCGTGCAGTCTATTGCACCCACTACCTCAGGGTATTCCGCTATTTGCTGGAAGAGACGCATATTGCTGGCCAATATCTCACGGGCATTGGGGAAATATACATGATCACCGACATGTGCTGACATGGCATCCAGGAACTGGTGCAGTAACCTGGAGGCTGATGCCTGTGATATCCCCATCATATCAACAGTTGGTCTCTGGAAGGTACCTGTTGCTAGTATTCTTAGGCCAACACATACCTTGGTTTCCACTGGGATGGGTTCCCCTCTGTTGGTTCTGTGTATGAGGCGTGGCCTGCACAGCTCAACAATTTGCTGCAAGAGGTCTCTGTCCACTCTATAGTGCTCCACTATCTCCAGCTCATGTAACCCCTGGTAGGTGACCCTGGGCCTGTACACTCTTCTCCGTCTCCTCACTGTTGGTTGTCTGGCAGCATTTGCATTGTCACCACCCTCAGCAAGTCGCCTATGTCTCCTTATGACAGCTATGGCAGCCCCTAGCATTTCTGCTCTGAGTGAAGCTTTCTCAGTTTTCACTTCTAATAGCTTACTCCTGTCTTGCAGTGTCTCTTGAGAGAAACATCCTGCACTGCTGTTTGCAGAGTTTGAAGTGCTGGGCTGGGCTAGTATTCTGCCTGTGTAATTGCCTGCTTCTAATTGTTTTCACCTGTTAGCTCCAGCAGTATTCCCTGCTAGCTTCCTACTAATTCTGTTGCTTCCTTTTTCCTTTCTGTTTCCTCAGGGGGGAGCAACTCGCATACCAGAGGAAACACACTCACAGTGGCTTACACGCGCGCACACATGCTTACACAGTTTAGAATCTACTTATTCGGGATAAAACACGCGCACACCAGCACAAACAGTCTTACAGGTCTGCCAACAGGCTCCCACATGCTCAGTCTGCCTTACACGTGTGCACACTGCCCTACTCGCGCCTCCTGGTGCGTACACCTGCGCATGCACGCCCAGCAAGAAACTTTGGTGTTGGCTACAGTGTACACCTTCCATTTCTTGACTTTCCCATGCTTATCTTGTGGCACTCCTCTTTCCATGATATGTGTCTGACATCTGTCACGTATCACTGTCCTCCAATGAACTGCATTTCCTTCTGCCATTCCCCCCTGTGATGTTACCTATCTCCTACTCTGTTCCCCCCCCTTATGTAACTCTTACACTACTCGGAATGGGCTCATTTGCTATATGACAGTGGGATTCAGTATCCTAACACTCATTTACATAAGATTGCCTACTAATGCTTAGTTACATGTCTTAGACTCAGCTTCCCCCCTTAACAACCACTAAACAGTGGCCATGTTGTTTTTGGTCTGCTGGTCTCTGCATTGTAAATCCATGTATTGCATAAAACCCACATTTGTGGGTTTATAACCTTCATTTTTATGTTTTATATAGCGCAGCCCATTTGCGCTGGGCTGCGCTGCATTTAAACATCGGCACAGAATTACTTTTTTCTCATATTTGCATTGGGGTACCTTGCCAATGGCCACATATTTGGCCATTGACATGCTGCCTGACACATATGCACCCTTTATTTGGAGCTGACATGGCTCCATTGTGTTATTTGCAGAAACGTACTCAGTTGTCAACTGAGTACATTTCTGCAGCTAACACAACTCTTACACGGGCTGGTTTGAGCTTCGTGGATCGCTAATCTACCTCATTTTCATGCCTTTCAGCTGCAAGTGAGGTGATTAGCATATCCACGCCCAGTCCGTGTAAGAGACGTTTTAGCTGGTCTCTTACACGGAATTTCGGGCTGTTCCTGGATCGTGAGGGCTGCATGGAGTCTTACACTACTCTTAGACTCCGTGCAAGCCTTCATGAATCCTGCCCAAGGTGTTGGAAGAAGGAAAACATAAAGAATGTAATGTATAAGAAACTAAATAACATTTTCATGAATTGTATAAACAATAAGAATTTTTGGGAAATATTTAAAAGAATGAATACATGTGAAATGGATTTGAAAAATTCAGACATTTGTGCTTTACAAATAATAATCTTCTTGTTATTACGAAATCACACAACCCCTGTAGTGACTCCTATATTCCACATATATTCAACGATGTGGAATTCACTCTGTGTTTTAATAACACAGGAAACCTCCCCAAGACCTTCAAAGAAAGATTAAAACAGTTATTGTTCAGTTCCTTCTATGTTGCTGTAACTATTCTCAGGCTATACCAACTTTCCCATATTTCTTATCCTCTCCTCTTCTCATAACACTATAATCATCCTTCCCTTTACTATCCCTCATCCTTCTTTATTATATTATCTTTAACTAACCACCTGCTCTGTACTCTAACCTGTTTTTTTCATTTAACACATCTTTGTTTGTCAAATACGTCATTGCCTCAATCCTTTTAATCTCTTAGTTTGCAATCTCTTATCTGCTTATTATATTATATATCACTTTATTTGTTAATTTAAATCATACACCATTTCTTCATATTTGTACTATATAATGTAATGTATGGCCTTTACCAGTGACTATCTTAATGTAATATTATATTTGATGCTAACTATTATTTACCTGTTCTTGGAGCTTTTCTCCCCAAGACTTTATTGAAAAGGGGTCTTGCATGGCCCAGTTGGGTAATCTCAGTAAAGAAATAAATAAATAAAATAAAATAAAATAAAAATTTAATCTCAGCTGATGTCAGTTTATTACCATTAAATGTCCAGTTGTAAAATTTACAGCTTATACTTCAGAAATTATCTCAGATAATAATTCCTTTGTAAATGTTTCATATTCACTATAATCTATTCCCTCCGTATCCCCCTTTAGCTGACAAAATATAATTTTAGCCCATTCTTACTCCCATTTTTGAGTAGCATATCTTTCAAAAGGTACTAAATAAGACTCAACATTGTTGTCTTTCCTTAATTTCCTAATGACAAATAGTTGTCGGGTTAGAAATCCATTAGTCAGAACCACTAATTGCTGTATCCCTTATGCTTATGAGTATATAAAAAAACATAGCAGGAAAGCAAAGTTCTTGTCATATAAGGGAGTATACATCAAGTAACAGCAATCACTCCCAGGATCAGTTGTATAATGAAAACAGTTTATTACCTGTGTTTCCTAGTTTCCAAGAATGTACAATGCCAAACTGCAGGAAAAAAAAGTTAGGTTTCAATGCTGTAATCTTGCTGTCTTTCCAGTTAGTTACCATCATTTTAAAGTCAATGTGTGGGTCCACATACAGCTCACCATGAAATCATGGCACAATAGCAAAATATACATCTCTTAGGAAGACTAATTTCTGGCTTTGCAAATTCCGCAGGAAAAAAAAAACTTTACCCAAATAATTTAAGTACTGAAGGCAGAGGAATAGCAAAAAACGTATTTGGCAGTTCCTAACCAAACTGCCCACATCCTTTATCAGTGTTAACTCTTTAACTACACTGAAGGCAGAGATACATAAAAGCACGTTTATTTTTAAAGATGAAATGAAAACAACCCACTTTGGCTTTGCAAAATTTATCTTACAGATATTTACATTATTTACACAGAACATTAGATGCAATTTATCAGTATTTTAGAGGTAACCCCACCAATTTTATTTTATTTTATACAGGCTCAGTCCTATACAGCACTTCTAGCAACCAAGCTGTAGGTTGCAGTTCACAGATGTAGGCCTTGGCTAGACTTGGCTACTCATCACCTGATCCTCAGACCAACTCCAATGTAGACCTCAACTCCAGGAACCAGGATCACTTAGGCAAAGACTCTCCTCTAACCCACCCAAAAATGATTTGCATGCTATTTGTGCTTATATATCACATGATCTGTTGTGTAATACAAACTGAAGTAATTGTTTTATTTGTTTAGATGTTGATGAAGCTTGCATAAGCAAAACCAGATTACCTCTTTTTCAACTGCACAAGAGATTAAAAGTTTATTTTTATCACATCCAAGTGTTGGTTTATTGTTTTTTATGTGTGCATTAGTGAACTTTGCAACCAACAAAATCCTTGTAGTTCTCTTTTTAGCTGACTTCGTCACATTTTTACACATTGCTAAATAAATAGTTATACATAGTGAAGAAAAACAGTGTCAATCATATTCTTCTAAAGGCTGAAACCGCCTATACATACATTGAGAAATTTGTATTATTAATTTGCCTGGAGTCATCTTTTTATGATGTCACTATAATCTGGAAATAAATGTTTGGCTTTCACACCGCCTACTGTCACTCATAGACAATGAAGCATTATTTCAGTAACATTACAAAAAAGTCCCTGGCATGTTGTCCCAGAATCAGTTACAGTTTCATAGGTGACATCAAGGTAAAAAAAAAAAGTGCAAAAATGGATTTTTGATGTTTTCATCAAACATGGATATTTGTCTGTAACTAGTTTCTTCTGGTATGTTCAGTCAGTTTCTATTGCTAAGGCCAAACATATACAGAGATGTGAAAAGCAAACAGCAGGGTAATAAAACCCTGGACATACATCCCTTGAAGTACACTGCGGTGGTGGTGCTGCGGTAGCGTTGTCGCCTCACAGTAAGACGTCGTCCTGTTCGATTCTCAACTAAAGCGTCTTCTGTGTGGAGACATGCGTGAATGGGCGTACCTTCGTTGAAGGTTGTGCGTCAGAGCTGGCGACTCGGCACTTAAAAAATCTACTGCCAATCATTAGCAGACCGGATTTCCAATGTGGCGACCCCTAACCGGGAAAAGCCGAAAGACACAACAACAACAACATACATCCCTTGAAGTATGAGGTCTTAAGTCATCAACACTGACAGTTTTTTCTGTTGTTTTTGGTGCACATTTTGGACTCTTATAGGGCCATTTTGATAAAACTCTTTTGGTGAAAAACAAATACCTGCTTCTTAATTCATTAAATATCAGTCTATTTCTTGAGTATACAACAATATGTCCTACAGACTCTCTTGTAATGTCTGTGACTGTGCCAATTATGCAGTGTTAGGAAAGGCACATTCATTTGTATAATCTCCTATGGCTCAGCTTTAGATCAAGAGTTGAGCTATTAGGCAGTGCTGTGTGAATGCTCATGCTCTCTGCCCAGCAAATTCAGGAATCACAAATGGCCATTTCTTCTTTGCTTAGCCCAAACTACTCTTTACATACAATTTTTTTTGCCTCTCTTCCTGCATAAATGGTTAATCTCATATGTTGCTGCCATCAGACCAGCTCTTAAGCTTGACTTTCATTACTAATTGTTGCCCATCAGAATTTTCAATAAATATTCTTATGTAAGGTGATTTGTTACAGAGAGTACATCAGTAATTTTCAACCCACTTTCTAAACTTGACTTTAAAGCTGGCAGTATACCAACAGTTGCAATAGTGTCCATTACTCTGGACAGTTCATTATGTTTGCATCAAATCAGATAAGTATTAAAGTGTTCAGATGCTGTTTTTTCACCTTTCTCACCCTACCAATGTATACTAGCTTTGAATAACTGCACTGCTCAGATATTATCTGATAAAATCATTGGGCACATTGCATGCAGAACAGAACTTCCCATTACTTATGAGAAAGCATTACCTAAACATTGTTTCACTCCTTTGCAATCACTTTAGAAATTTGGGGGTTCAGAAGTGTAGAGCAATCACACATCTTTTTCTATGTACTATAAGTGTAATCCATGCAAGAGTGATTATCTATGAGCGGTATTTATTACACCAACAAGCCCTATTTATTCATGAGTAGAAGTTTAGTTCCTTTGTGTGGGTGATTAGGGCGTTGTCTGTTTTGAGGATGTGTGGGAGGCATACCTTTGAACCTGTTCAGAATTTCACAGAATGCCCAGCCTTTGTCTCCTATTTTTGATATGTTCCACAAAAGACTTGTGTTTTTCTGCCAAATCGTTACAATTTAGAGTCAATATATATTGACAGACATTTGAGTTTCAGGCTTTGTATCTTTAAGAAAATACATGCTAATGCAAAATTTATTATTCTATCAACTTTCTGACTTTAGAGTCTTTCCCTCATTGTGTTCATTTGCACCCCCTCCCATTAATTCTGGTTTGTCCAGAACTCTTCTGCTAAGAGGTTGAGAGACATGGTCTGTCTCATAGGACTGGATCCTTCGATGCTCTTTAGACAAGGCAGAGTTCCCTTTTCAAGACTCTGTAGGATACAGAGAAGATATAAAGTACTTTATGATGGTCTTTGTAGCACAAGCAAGGCATGAGGTGTTATATTTTATTATGGCTATGGTAAGATGAAGGAGGAGTGGAAAAGGATGATGACTTCCCTTGTCCTAGAATATATATTGGTACTCAATCTGGCTAGATAAAAGAATTTCCTAATGAGAATAGATACATGGTGATGAAAACATAGTTCATTGTCAAAGAAAGTGTTCAAGTCCCTAATAACTGTGTCAATTTTAAAAGTGGTGTCATGGTATGGTAGGTACATGGTTGTCGATGTCTACCAGGAAGTCAGTACTAAATTTGATGAACATATTCTTCAAACAATTAAAAAAAACATCAGACTCTTGGCTCCCTTTACAGGGAAAAACAGTACCTTACAGACCTGTCAAGAAAAACCCTAACCTCATCCTGTTTACTTCCAGCCCTCTTATATGCCTCACTTATCCTTATAAACTTAAAATCTACGCTAAAATCCAAACTAGCTTCCTGTTACCACAAAGTAGCTACATTTGCAATGGAAACTGCTCACAGAACTCACTACTTTCAAGCCATAAAACAGCTAAACTGACTAGAACTTAACAACTACATAACATACTCATCTACATGGCATACAAACTGATAATTTATAGTGAAGAATGTCCACATTAAAAAATATACTGTTGCGATACATCCCCACAAGGGATCTCTGTTCTGGGTACAAATTCCTACTAAGCACTACTAAAGCAAATAATTCACCAGGGGACTCAGTATATGCCTCTTAAATCTCTGGAACACCATCCCTACACAAATAAGAATGACTCACAAACTCCCAGGGTATAAAATCCAGCTCAAATAGTACCTTACCCAGTCCTGGTCATGCTCATGTTCATCACTGGGTTGAGATCTCTAGTGAGAGCAATAACTTCTTATTGCTTATCAATAACTTTTTCCCCTCCTCTACTTGAAACATTACATCCCTAACATCTCTCCCTCCTGCACTTGAATGTTTTCAGGAAGCTTATCTATTGCCATCTCTTTCCACAAGTATCCTTATTAATATCTCTTTTCACTTCCCCTTAAGAAACACTTCTCATCTTGCTCATTTTCTAACTGCCCCATCCACCACTCTACCCCTCTCACACATCTCCTGTATACCTAAGTTATAAACCTACATGTACCAATTTGGAACAGTCAGCCTAAATAGAAACAATCCTATACCATACTTTCTCAGCTAAATGCTATTATCACTATCTTCCTATACAATATTAATATTGGGAGGGTGGCCTAATGGTTAAGGTGTTTGCCTTACAAACAGAAGATGCAGGGTTTGAGTCTCACAAGGGATAATTGGCTAGGCTTAAAATGGCTCACAAGGGCAGTTAGCTTAGTACTAATCTATGAACCTATGAATACCTCCCCTCCTACACAATGGTATAACTTATTTCATTATATCTCTTGAACTCTTTATACACCTATACAATACTAAAATCTTCCCTTCTACAAAATTTTATAACTTCATTACATATCTTGAACTTGTTGCAAACCTTTCTTTACTGAAATGTAAAAACACTAAACTTTACAACAATTGTTCCCTTCTGCAGTATCAATCCATTTACTTCCTGCAAGATTTTAGGTCTAGAAGAACATACGCTTATAATTGTTGATGTAAGTACTTTACTGTATATACCTGTCTTGTAACCATGTTTGTTTTTTCAATGGAAATGTAACTGTTGTTTTTCCTGAGAACTGTCTGAAATTCAGTTGTTAATATAAATGTACCACAATGGAGCTTTTCTTCCTGGGCCTCTGCTGAAAATGGGCTCTGTCCAGCCAGACTTTCCTGTTCAACAAAGACAGATACATAAATAATAAACATATTTCTTGGCATTTACCTAAGGCCATGGTCCAGGCACCCCTTGTTTTCTGTGATATGACCTTCTGGAGAATCTGGAAGTCAACTGGAGAGTTCATGACAGCACTGAGTTTGGAATCATCCATAAACTAGCTAAGCCACATGCCTTTGACATCCTTGACATTATAGAAATACATGCCAAAAAAGAAGTGGCCCAAAGACTGATTTCTGACGGACACCACTAGTAATGTCCATTCTTGATTAGATAGTACCCCATGCACTAATAGACTGGGTTCTGTCAGTAAGTCAGTTTACTACCAAGTGAGTAACATAAAGGTTTACATTTAATTTGATTACCTTATTGATAATGCTAGAATGTGGGATGGTATCAAAGGCCTTGGCCACATTGAGGTAAGCAATGTGAAATGATTTGTGTGCATGCAGTGTATGCGTGACATATTCAAAGATGTTGACCAAGATTAGAAGGCAGGATCTACCTTTAACTTACTCAGACTGGTTCTGATCAAGGGTATTGTAGGCTGCTGATGTCCTTGTCAATAAGGTCCATAATGATACACTCCATTGCTTTTGAGGTTTATAATTTGTAATTTCCAGGGTCAGTGGTGGATCTTCCCTTCTGGAGTGGGATGACCACAGCAGTTCTTCACACCTCCAGCAAAAATCCAGTAGAGAGACTGAGACTGAACAGGTTCATAAGTTAGTATATAAGATTGTCATCAGTGCTGAGAAGAAGGTAGCCTGACACATTGCCTGGCACATTGTTAGAATTCCACCTGTTTCATCCACCTCCCCTTATCAATATTACAAACTCTGATTTCTAGCCTGCCACACAAAAGATATTCCTTCTCTATAACATTACTACTACTACTAATCTCTCTCTTTTACTAATTATTTTCCCATACTATACTACTACTATTTATTTTCTTTCAAGCCATCAACTACCTACTGACTTGCTAATCACATCACCAATCCTAATGATATACAGTATAGTAATAGCCTGTAATCGGTTTACTTTCCAGTTCATACCATTCTGATATATCTACTCAACCCATACCACTCTGATATATCAACTTAAAAAATATTACCTAGTAATACACACTACACTATCCACCCTTACAATTACTCTGTCATACTCTCAGTTTTCAGGACATACTACTTTAATATATCTATTCAAAAATCTGTAAATTAACTAAACATTTCAATTTTTTGTGTCTTTTGGCTTTTCCCGGTTAGGGGTCGCCACAGCGGAACTCCTGTCTGCTAATGATTGGTAGTAGAGTTTTACGTACTGGCTTGCTGGGCCTAACGCACAACTTCAACGAAGGAACGCCCATTCATGCATGTCGCTACACAGAAGACGTTCTAACTGAGAATCGAATGGGCAACGTCTAACTGTGAGGCGTCAACACTACCGCAGCACCACCGTCAATAAACAATATAATTTCTCTATCAGAACTACTGTGCACTTTATAAGTGATACTCCAACACAAAGGTCATCCATCCAGCACTGTCACATACTCATCTGTACTCCTCACTAGTAACCGAATCCTTTGGTAAGACCAAGACTATAGTCTTCTTCCATCCTTAAAGGTGGTACTTTTTCCTCTTCCATAATTTCATTAAACAGCTCCAACCAAACCCTGATCATTTGCTCCTTTTGTAAACTCCATAATTCACCTGGCAGGCCATCGCTGCCTGGTGATTTCTCTCTTGCCATTTTTCCACATGCTTTTCTGAATCTCTTCTAACCAGATTTTTCTTGCTAACTGTTGCTTCTCCCAGTCTTCCATTTCCACCAACAACTGACAGGTGCACTGGTCAAGCTTTTCTTCATGCTTCTACTCCATATCATCCCAATTCGATATAATCCAGTATAGCACACCCTAAACCTCTTCAAGATTTCTTCCAGTCAGGCTATTTTCCTTTCTTGAATTACATCCCCCACTTCCAGTATTCCCACATCCACCTCCTGTCGCCTCAGTCTCTTCTCTAACATCCTCACCTGTTTAGGGCTCACTTTAAAATATAATTTCTCTACAGTGCTCCTCTTATTCCAAATCTTATTGTCCTCAATTTTCTGCAAAGTTCTTTCTACTTCTCTCTCTTTCCCTTTCTCTTTTCTTAAGGTTTCCTTCCATACCTCCTACAGTTCCTTCTTCATTCCCTTTACCTTGCTCTTTGTTTTTCTGTCAATCTTAACCTGCATTTCCCTAACCACTCCTCCTATCTTCACTTTTATACTTTCCCATTGCTCTACTACTTCACTACACTCCTCTTTCAAGCCTTCTCCACTAACTGTGCTATCTTCTTTGTCTCTGACCATCTTCTAGTAAACATGTTGGCCACCTCCAATGTCTCTCCAACTCTGGAATCTCTCCATCTCTATTCTCATTCCAATCATTGCATGATCTGTTAATCTAATTGGATCAGTCCTAACCTCTTTAACCCAGCCCCTATGTTCTTTTGTAATACAACATCTATCAATTTGAGAAAAAGTCTAATATCTTGCTGAAAAAAGTAATCCCCCATTTGAATAATATGCTCTAGTTTAATCATATCTACTCACCAAATAGCCTTAATACTGTCTGTTATAAACGTTTCGTTTTTTATCAGCTTCCTTGTTCATGGACCCCCATCTACTTGCCCTCTTCTAACTATTGCATTCCAGTCTCCCATACATATTGCTACTTCTTGAAATTTTATTAACTCAGAAAAAAATGCTTCACATCTCTTTTACTGATACTTTAGAAGGCACATACACAGTCATAATAATACTAATACCATCTATTGCCCCTTTTATCCTTGCATATCTACTTTTCCTGTCTTCTAACTTACTTTCAATACTGATAGGGTATGTCTTTTTCACCAATATTACTAGCCCCCTCTGTCTCCTTTCTTCCCATGAAGAACTCTCCATTTTCCTTAACCACTGGTGCTCACTTTGTTCTAAATGGGTTTCCTGCAGAAGAAGTGTCCACACCCCAGTCCTTCTACTATGTGGCAAAACTATCTCTCTTAACATTCAAAGCTCACAATTCCAGACTCATACTGTTCTCTATGATCTATATCTTCCCTCATAACTTCTTCTCTTACAAAACCTATTTCTCTGGACTCACACTTTCCAAACCATCATAGATTTACTATATAACAACTACATTTATAGACTTCCAACAGATGCTCTTTAAAGATAAAAGTGCAAATGGCTGAAAGAGATATACATATTAAGCTACAGTTTCAGCTGATTTGCACTGCTTTGTTGTTTATCTCAAAACCACAGTGTACAGTGGTCATGCAATGGCATTTCATACAGGGGGAAATTAATTAAAAAAATGTCTGATATCCCTGGTGACAGTTTCTATGCTAGTGTGTTATTTTTCGGAATACACGAGGTGTAATACAATGTAATGATGTCAATCAGTAACCAAGCTTCGAAGGAGAAAGGGGAAGCACATTTTATAGATAATTTTGTTTATTTAAAGCTACCAACATCAACACGAACTGTGTTTTATTGAAATTTATATTATTTTCACTACTGCCACAAAGATGTGCATTTAGAGATCATGTGGAAGGTTGGGCACCGGGCTGGCAACTCGACACCGTAAACCTCCACTGCCAGTCCTGAGTGGACAAGTGATCTGCAGTGGTGACCCCTAACCAGGAAAAGTCAAAAAAAAAAAGAAGAAGATTTTTCAAAGCCACTAACACCAATGAGAAGCTCAGAGATGTGGAGTCTAATGTTTTCTGATATGGCAAATACTAGTATGGTTTCTAACATCTGAAGATCTTCAGGTAGCATATTCTAGGTAACTAGGGTGATTTTTGAGAAGGGTGATTCTTCAGTACTAAACTGAATTGAGGCCTACTCAGCAAGATGCTTGTTTTGAGTGTACAGTTTACAGTGTAGTTTTTAACTTGTCAGTTAATAGGGGACAATAGAAGTCATTCAGTAGATTACAGGTCTGTATTTAGTAGATAAATGGTCCTGCCTGGAACCGACAGCCCTTTAGTTGACTGAATGGCTAAGCAGTGATGTCCTGTCTGGCAGCATAAATAGATAAAATATAACATTTTGTTTTCTGCAATCTGAAGAAATCCTGTATTATGAAAGAGTTTAGGGTGGTGACAGGGAGTACTTCAGACATCAGATTAACACATTAACTGCAATTGCAGATCTGGACACATAATTGACCAAAAAAATGCAAAAAAGCATGTCAGCCAGTTCAAATCACAAAGAAGCAATCTACCTTTGGGAAAACACAAAGGAAACTCCCTACTGATACACATTGTTAAAGAGTAGCAGTTTGTTTTTGCACACCATTAACTGTCTTATGCAGCAATGAAGAGAGATCTCTTCTGCAGGAATACTCTCACAGTTTACTGCTACAGGATATAATGTAACCTGTACCTGGATGCATTATAAGAACATGCTCATCTGCACATAGGGCAAGACTTACCATGTGCTGCATGAGACATCAGTACATGATTTATGTATAAAGAATGCTTTATCCAGACATGTGCATGCAGAGTTTCCATTAAGAAGTAGCCTGGATTAGGACCTCTGCAAAGTGTAGCATTATCTAACTTATATCAACTATGAAACATATGTCTCCAGAACACTAGGTGCTTAAAAGACCCAATGTGGTGCATGTGCATACAATATGTCAATGTGTACTCAACTGTGCATGACATCATCAGCACATAATGGCACTGAGTTACTATTGCAGTGTACCACAGAGATTTGTAGTATCATGCGGAGTGTTTTAAAATGTGCACTCACACAGAGAAATTAATGCCAGTAATGTTCCTTCATTCTTGCAAGACTTTGCAAGTCAATGTAAATGTGTTGAACCACACCACCCTTTCAGAAGTTATTATGCAGCTTTGGAAAAGGTCCAGATATGCAACGGTTGCATTTAGAAGCTCAGTATATCTTCACTGTAACTGACCAACATGTCACTATGGATGTGCGCCCATATATCATAAAATTAAAGTGTACTGTGGATGTGCGCCCATATATCATGTCTTGGTCATGTCTGGATCCATATTTGTTTTATAATGACAATCATTTCCTGTTGTACCTCACATGATAAAGTTACAACTGATTTTGCAAAAAATAAAGATGACAGCGTGTTATTTGACTTTTTAGTTTAACTGTTAACTCATTTATTTTCTATGTAACTACACCCACTCAGTTATCTCATGGCAGATACTGAGCAAAGATTTACATACAAGGGCAAAGCATTATACATAATTATAAATAGCTTACTTCTTTAAAGGAGCTGTATCTTATTTACATTGTGGTTTCACTACTGCACCATCATGTGTTAGTTTTCAGTTTGAGGAACTCCATCTGCAAGAACTAGTTGAGGACTTGCCTTTCTATGAAGAAAGACACTCCTTCTATTGCAACATGGCAAAACTTCAGTTTATACATTAATTTAGGTATTGTGGGTTCAGTCTTTCATCTTGACATGGCAGGGCTTTTAAGCTCTGAGAAAACTTTTTAGGGGAGCATCCTTACCAACAAAGTAAATTGGAAAAACAATCTACCCTTTTGCTTCCAAACTGTATAATGTGGCATTGTATATGGTAAAAAGGTTATATCCAACTCCAAAGACCTGTTACTACATGCTTTAGAACATGACCAATACACTCTACGATATCAAACAGCAAGTGATAGAGCACAAGAACTGGATCACCAACTGACTGAAAAACAAAGTGAAACTTTTTTTTTCAGGGGAGCAAGCCCCCTTCACCTTCCAGCACCACCTGCTAATTATTTATACCAGCTCAGAGATCGCACTACAGTGGGCAAATAGCAAATTCTCTGATCCTCTCTGTACTAAAATCTCACACAGAAAAGAGATGATACCTGCAGTCAGCAGATTTGTGATCAGCTGTACCAGCTTTTTTATCTGTTCTACAACTTGAACTGTCAGCCACTTGTATGTAACCTGCTACTATACATTTATTATTTTTTTATGTATCAGTAAGTCAGCAAAAGACTTAATAACCTGTACATTAAGTATGGCAAACACAAAAAATGACCATACCCAGTCTAATGAAGAAATCTGTAGTAGATATTGTGACTAGATTTCAACAGTTTTGGCAGTCTGGTCTTTTTTATACATTAAGTTATGGCCTGGGCATATGATGTTTAGATCTTCTACCTAAAACTTGGAAAATGTAAACATACTGAGATCTAGCGTTTCCATAATTATTTTTAAACTTATCTCCATGAATGGCAACACTCCTCTGCTCTGAAAGTTGCATATTTTAACAGTACCAACATGTTTATAAAATGTGTAGTTAGTCACCTTCCAAGTTATAGTGCTGCACATACCAAACACTCCAAGGTCCCTCAGATGTTTCGCACCATAAATGTTCTGCTTCTCCTGAGAAGTATTTCTGGGACTTGATTTTCACTGTTTCTATGTCAGCTTTGTGATCCATATATGTCTTATGCTATTCTCTGCACTGGTAGGTTTGCAAATGAGATACAATTGCTTTTATGTAGTACCATGTTACCCTGGTATTATGGATTAGCATCTCTCCAAGATGTCCACATGCATGCTGCTGCCTTGTTGAATTACAAGTTTGTCATTATGTTATTGTTTCTATTCCATAAGCAAACCAGAATCCTGAAGAGTAACAGAGCAACATGAGGGACAGTGTTAGTGCATTTAATAGGAAAGTCAAGCATTTGCACCAACTCTTCTGCAGGCATTAAGCATGTGCATGAAAGTTCTATTTCACAATACTATAGAAAGATGTGTTTTATTTAAACCTGATGAGTTTTCTGTTTTTGTTTAAGTTGTATTACTAAATATCTTATTTCTTCAGTGGACAGTTGGGAATAAATTTATTGAAATATGGTAAAAATCTGTCTACTCTGAAAAAGTAATGTTTAATTCAATATCCAATTTAATTGTTTGAATTATATAATAATTCTTTAATGCCTGTCAAGTCTTTACCTTCATTTATAGCACCCCAGTTTCAGATTTCCACACAGAGACCCCTGTATTATCGATTTATTAATTTAAATTATTTTCCAGTGACTTAATCTTTCGTTCCAATGGCATAATAGCTTTCTTTAAAATCACAACATCAACTCCCAGACCAAATCCTTTTTCTGGGTAAATCTATATACATCTTTTTTTTAAATTGAGGGCACTACTTTATCTCTCTCTCTCTATTATATATATATATATATATATATATATATATATATATATATATATATTATATATATGTATCATCTATTTATCTCAAGTATACTTTACCAGTTCCCCTGGATGGGAGTATTTTCCAGGAGACTCTTCTGACTTTTCAAAAAGCAACCCTTATAGGCTAGTTAATGTTTAAAGCCAGGGAGTAAGATCCTCAAGAGCACAAGTTGAACACAGCTCGGAACCAACATCCTACAGCAGCCTGTGAGTTGTCCTTTTAGATGAAGCAATGTGCAATGGCAACACATGTTCAAGACATAGCGTCTCACAAGCATTGCTCAGAATGCCTATTACTACCCCCCCCCCCCAAAAAAAAAATCAGAACCTGTTCTTTTGGGACAGCTGTTCTCCATCTCAGGTCACACAAGCCAGATGGAGTCTCAAATCCCTCCTTCTAGGATAAAGGAACAGGCATGTGGCTACATCATCCTAGTCCACCCAGATTACCCTTCTTGCTCCTAAGGACATTTCTTAAACCCAAGTCACCAGTTGCACAGATGGACACCCCACTTTTTATGTCAATTGAGCCAAATGAATTTTGGTCATTTATACTGTATCACATTTGCTCATGGTTTTGATGATAATTGCATAAGAAATATCCCACAGAGATATCTTACTCTCATCTCAACACAGGTAGGCATGTAACTGGAATACATTAGCTTGTATGTACTATCTTTTTTTTGCTTGTCTGCTATGAATTAGCATATCCCTCAGTTTACCTGATTTAATTTCTATGCCCTATAACCAAAATATTTGAAAAATATGTTTACAAACAAGTTTGAAGCATTTTGATTGCATCTCAGCATGATTTTGGAGGGACACAATGCACTCAGCCATATTGTAAGGTAACCTATAAAACTTACTCACAGAGATAGTTTATTCACTGGTAGTATTCTTACAGCACTAATGCTAGCAATTGAAAGTGTGGCCCAACAAATCCTTCTGATGAAACTAAGAGAACAGGGATTCAACTTTAACACTTTTCTTTGCTTTTCAAATTAATGCCTCAGACAAGCTTTACATTTTAGGTAATCAACCCAGATACTGTCAAAGTTACTTTCTCCTCGTGTATTCCACAGGTTCCTTACTGAGCCCTGTTTTATTCTGCCTATTTATAAATGACATTACTGTACCCACTGACCTCCATAATAAAACTCTTCACTGATTACATAATTTTCCACAATTCAGGGCCTACAGCAACTGACATCCAAAATGAGCTACAAAAAGATTTTAGATCTATAAATTATTGTTTTGTTTACTAATAATCTAGCACTTAATAGCTCTAAAACAGCAAATGTCGTATTTGGCATATTCCAAAATGTTGCATATAGTACCACTTTATACAGACTTACAAAAGACAACACTAAAATAATCCAAATTCCACAATATAGGTACTGTGGACTTAATTTTGGATCCCACTAAGACATTCACTTAAATCATAACAGACAAGGCAAACATGCAACTAAAAAACAGCCCAATTTATTGCCACTCATGTAACCCACTTGCCAGACTAAATTCATCCTTCAATAGCCACTTTATTCAAACTTTGGTTAACATCATCTATAGACTCATTAATTTGTCCCTAAAGAAGGAACATCATTGTCTCTCTGTCTCTCTACAAAAAGAAAAGTAGCTCTCAGTTATTGCTCAGATCACTTTTTTCTCTAAAGCTTCACCTTTACATTCATCTATTGAAGGAACTGTACTTGCCTTAGAAATGAAATAAACATTAGGCTTCCCAAGTAACTCTCACTCCCAAACTGACAGTACCGTCCCTCTTCATAGATTCCCATTCTAATGAACTCCTGAAGAGAAAAGATTTATTACACTAAGCCTTGCAAACATGAACTGCTTACTCACTGATCTAAAAAAGGAAATAAGTTGCTCTAAATTTAAGCAAACCAACAAAACAAAAGATGATAAAAAACTGAGAAACTAGAGGCTGTTGTTTATGGATATGAATATTAAGATGCAAACAGTGAAAACGTTTATAATCTCTTTAGTTTTATAAACAAGCCAGGATATTTTATGAATCAGAAGAGAAGGTGTGGACAGTAGTTAATGAAGGGTTGAAGGAATTTATCTGGGACAGGAAGAGGGCAAGAGTTAAGTTGGATAAGTTGATCTTCCCAGTATAACAAAGTAGTTTAAGATTATCTGGTTTGAAGGGATATTTTAGAGCTATGCAGTTAAGACTTGTATGCATTACACAATCAGAATATTATAATTCAAAGTGAAAAACAATGATGATGAAGCAGAAGTGGGGGAGACAACAGATAAGGCGAGAGTGGGATTTGGATGCAGATGCTTAAGGGGAATAATAACAACCGCACACAATATTATATGCATAACGTTGCAGAAAGTATTCTAAGAACTAAGTCAACACAGGAATGGAGAAAAAAAGATTTGCTGATAGGTATGACTGCATGCAGGGATACACAAACTAGGTAAGAGGGAGCTGGAATTTATTGGAGAAAACTCAGAAAGGAACCAATGTATTTGGAGCAACTAACTTGAGAGTGAAAGGTAATAGAGTGAGATGAGGCCAAGAAGAATTTTGGACTGTAGGTCAGAGGCCATACCAAGGACTGATGTCAGAGTATAGGCAACGAGTAAGGGATAGGGGAGT
The DNA here is from genome assembly GCF_019279795.1 of Protopterus annectens. NCBI lineage: Eukaryota > Metazoa > Chordata > Ceratodontiformes > Protopteridae > Protopterus > Protopterus annectens. The sequence continues at coordinate 780,660,942 of NC_056731.1, forward strand.
CCTAAGTGAAAGACCTACTCTGGCAGAGTTTTTAGTAGAATCTAGAACAAAAGCTGCTGTTGAAAAAGAGAGAATTAATAGGGCATATGAGTATTGCATCATAGCTATAACAGTCAATCAGAGGAGGATAGAAAAGATTGGAAAGAGAAACTGGAAAAGCAATTTACAAAAGAGCAACGGGAGAACATATGCATGACTCTCAAATATGCAACAAAGTTCAGGAGGTTTAAGATTTTTGCTTGGAAGTCTTTTCATAGGTATTTTTATACCCCAAGCATACTTCAAATAATTTTTAGTTAGAAAGATTGCAAATGTTGGAGGTGTGATGGGGAAGAAGGAAATAACTGGAAGCATGTTTTTTGGGAGTGTAATGAGTTGCCATATTTAAAACAAATTCCTGCATAGTGCTCTTTCAGAGATATGGGAGGAGCAAATGGCTGCAACTAAGGAAATTATTCTTTTGAGCTGGGGCACAGGATCTGAAGTGCCTAGACATAGCAAGGCCTTTTTAAGTTTAATTTTCTGGATTCTAAAAAAAGCAATTACTAGGAAATAGAAGTCACAGTCTAAACTAACTTAATCTGAAGTGCTGAATATTGTAAAAGAAATAAAGAACTGGAAGTGGGATCTTTATAAAGGGAAATAAATGGAATATGAATGATGCATACAGAATAATGTGTAGGAAGAAGAGGAGTGATGTTTAAGGGAAGGCAGGAAATGAATAATTTATGTAATACGGGACTGATAGTTGTTAGAAAGACATATGTAATGGATAATGCATGCAAATGGAAAGAAATGTTAACATTTTTTTCTTTTCTATTCATTTATGTGTGCCAATGTCTTAAGTGATACTTTAATAATAGGTTAAACCGATCCATTTAGGCAAACCATCATAAAACATCATAACATGAATGCTGCTGCTACAGAAACCCAGATACCATCCATTTAATATTTAAACTAAACTGAATTTACAGTTTAGTTTTTAGCTTGTTAATTAATAGGGGACAATAGGAGTCATTCAGTAGATTACAGGTGTGTCTTTAGTAGATAAATGGTCCTGCCTGGAACTGGCAGCTCTTTAGTTGACTGAATGGCTAAGCAGTGATGTCCTGTCTGAAACTATAAGTAGATACAATGTAAAATGTTTTCAGCAATCTGAAGAAATCCTGTATTATGAAAGAGTTTAGGGTGGTGACAATTAGAGAGTACTTCAGACATGAGATTAACACATTAACTGCAATTACAGATCTGGACACATAATTGACCAAAAAAATGCAAAAAAGCATGCCAGCCTGAGCAGAACAGGAAAAAAAAGAATCATCTCAGCCTGTTTAAATCACAAAGATGCAATCTACCTTTGGGAATACAAAGGAAACTCCTTACTGATACATATTGTTAAAGAGTAGCAGTTTGTTTTTGCACACCATTAACTGTCTTATGCAGCACTGAAGAGAGATCTCTTCTGCAGGAATACTGTCACAGTTTACTGCTACAGGATATAATGTAACCTGTACCTGGATGCATTATAAGGACATGCTCATCTGCACATAGGGCAGGACTTACCATGTGCTGCATGAGACACCAGTACATGATTTATGTATAAAGAATGCTTTATCCACACATGTGCATGCAGAGTTTCCATTAAAAAGTAGCTTGGATCAGGACCTCTGCAAAGTGTAGCATTATCTAACTTATATCAACTATGAAACATATGTCTCCAGAACACTAGGTGCTTAAAAGACCCAATGTGGTGCATGTGCATACAATATGTCAATGTGTACTCAACTGTGCATGACATCATCAGCACATAATGGCACTGAGTTACTATTGCAGTGTACCACAGAGATTTGTAGTATCATGCGGAGTGTTTTAAAATGTGCACTCACACAGAGAAATTAATGCCAGTAATGTTCCTTCATTCTTGCAAGACTTTGCAAGTCAATGTAAATGTGTTGAACCACACCACCCTTTCAGAAGTTATTATGCAGCTTTGGAAAAGGTCCAGATATGCAACGGTTGCATTTAGAAGCTCAGTATATCTTCACTGTAACTGACCAACATGTCACTATGGATGTGCGCCCATATATCATAAAATTAAAGTGTACTGTGGATGTGCGCATATCATAAGTCTTGGTCATGTTTGGAACCATACTTGTTTTATAATGACAATCTTTTCCTGGTGTACCCCACATGATAAAGTTACAAGTGATTTTGCAAAAAATAAAGATGACAGCGTGTTATTTGACTTTTTAGTTTAACTGTTAACTCATTTATTTTCTACACCCACTCAGTGATCTCATGGCAGATACTGAGCAAAGATTTACATACAAGGGCAAAGCATTATACATAATTATAAATAGCTTACTTCTTTAAAGGAGCTGTATCTTATTTACATTGTGGTTTCACTACTGCACCATCATGTGTTAGTTTTCAGTTTGAGGAACTCCATCTGCAAGAACTAGTTGAGGACTTGCCTTTCTATGAAGAAAGAAATACTTCCATTGCATTTAACATGGCAAAACCTCAGTGTATATATTAATTTAGGTATTGTGGGTTCAGTCTTTCATCTTGACATGGCAGGGCTTTTAAGCTCTGAGAAAACATTTCAGGGGGGCATCCTTACCAACAAAGTAAATTGCAAAAACAACCTACCTTTTTGCTTCCAAAGTGTATAATGTGGCATTGTATATGGTAAAAACGTATATCCAACTCCAAAGGCCTGTTACTACATGCTTTAGAACATGACCAAGATATCAAACAGCAAGTGATCGAGCACAAGAGCTGGATCACCAACTGATTGAAAAACAAAGTGAAACTTTTTTTTTTCAGGGGAGCAAGCCCCCTGCACTCTCTTGCACCCCCTGCAAATTATTTATAGCAGCTCCGAGATCACTCTACAGTGGGAAAATAGCAAATTCTCTGATCTTCTCTGTACTAAAATCTCACACAGAAAAGAGATTATACCTACCAGCTTTTTTATCTGTTCTACAACTAGAACTGTCAGCCATTTGTGTGTAACCTGCTACTATACATTTATTATTTTTTTATGTATATGTAAGTCAGCGAAAGACTTAATATCTTGTATATTAAGTATGGCAAACACAAGAAATGACCATACTGAGTCTAATGAAGAAATATGTGGTAGATATTGTGACTGGATTTCAACAGTTTTGGCAGTCTGGTCTTCTTTATACATTAAGTTATGGCCTGGGCATATGATGTTTAGATCTTCTACCTAAAATTTGGAAAATGTAAACATACTGAGATCTGGCGTTTCCATAATTATTTTTAAATTTATCTCCATGAATGGCAACACTCCTCTGCTCTGAAGTACCAACATGTTTATAAAATGTGCAGTTAGTCACCTTCCAAGTTTTAGTGCTGCACATACCAAACACTCCAGGGTCCCTCAGATGTTGTGCACCATAAATGTCCTGCTTCTCCTGAGAAGTATTTCTGGGACTTGATTTTCACTGTTTCTATGTCAGCTTTGTGCTCCATATATGTCTTATGCTATTCTCTGCACTGGTAGGTTTGCAAATGAGATACAATTGCTTTTATGTAGTACCATGTTACCCTGGAATTATGGATTAGCATCTCTCCAGGATGTCCACATGCATACTGCTGTCTTGTTGAATTACAAGTTTGTCATTATGTTATTGTTTTTATTCCATAAGCAAGCCAGAATCCTGAAGAGTAATGGAGCAACATGAGGGACAGTGTTACTGTATTTAATAGGAAAGTCAAGCATTTGCACCATCTCTTCTGCAGGCATTAAGCGTGTGTGCATGAAAGTTCCATTTCACAATACTGTAGAAAGATGTGTTTTATTTAAACCTGATGAGTAATTCATTGTTTTCTGTTTTTGTTTCAATTGTATTACTAAATATTTTATTTCTTCAATGGACAGTTGGGAATATATTACTTGAAATATGGTAAAAATCTGTCTACTCTGAAAAAGTAATGTTTAATTCAATATCCATTTTGTTTGAATTATATAATAATTCTTTAATGCCTGTCAAGTCTTTACCTTCATTTGTAGCACCTCAGTTTCAGATTTCCACACAAGAGATCCCTGCATTATCGATTTATTAATTTAAATTATTTTCCGGTGACTTAATCTATCATTCCAATGACATAATAGCTTTCTTTAAAATCACAACATCAACTCCCAGACTTACTTTTTAAAAAGCAACCCTTATAGGCTAGTTTTTGTGAGTTTTTAGCTTCTTTTGTACTGCTTAAGGAAACTATAGATGCAGGAGACTTGAGAGATATTAAAGTACCCAGAGGGCTTTTAATAGATACTTTTCCTAATAGATGAGAAAGTTTACTTAATATTTTAGATAGAAACAGCACTGCTAACAGGTGTGCAGGAACAACAACCAGTAACATAAAGGGCATTTGTTCCATTTTAGAGTACCGTTTCAGTCCATATGATGAGAGTCTTTATTCCCATGGTGATAAACAGTATGTGACAGTTTGGAAGGAAATTAATTGTATTCAAATCCTTAACATAGGACAACTTTTTTGTTTGTTTCGATGATACAGCCTGTAAACATAATGGAAGTTCTGTGGAGGATTTGAATGAAAAAATATCCAAGCTACATGAAACTATAATCAAACATCTTCAGTTTGAAGTGCTAAGACTATCAATATTAAATATTTGTTAGACCTGACTATTTGGAAATCAGCATTTCTAATGAAAAAGAAAAGACCAAAAGAGATTCAAAAGAATATCAGGATCACAAAACATGTTTCCTAGGAATACATGTCACTCAGTCAAACTGCACCAATAACACATCAAGTTCCCATTCTAACACAACCAATCAGAGTGCTTGCTTTGGCTCATTCTATAGAAGAAAAGAGAACTTAGAAAAGGTCAGCACAATTAGTAGAGATATCTCAGAGGAGCTCTCAAACAGGTTCGGACACTGTGGATAACCAATTACACAAAACACAAAAAAATTCTGCTCCACATAGCTTAAAGAACAGTGGTTAAACAACAGTTATACAATGTCTTCCTATTAATATTCAAAAATGTGCATGCTGATTGGCCAGCCCAACCAGCGTGCCCAATGTAAATCCCACAATATACCAACGGAAAAAGGTCCGGTCACCGGGACCTTTTTTTGTTGGTATAAACTACCCTAAAACCGTTTTTTTTTTTACAATAAAAACAAAAAAGAGAGATAACAGAGCAACAGAAACTTTCTTTCCGCCATTGCTTCCATTTCAAAGTATTTATGTACTGGGTATGCTTGGGAACGCAAGTTCCATATGAATGCGCAGTACATCAAAACGCAGAAGCAGTATACCACAACCGGAGGAAGAACAGCAATCCGCCGTTATGCAAAGACATTATTTAAGAAAAGTAAGTTTTTTTTTTCTTAAATAATGCCATTGTATAATAGCAATACCCAACTCCGTGGTTGTGGTACATTGAAGATTTACCCACGGTTGCCTTTGTTTAATCACTCAGGCTTCACCCTCGTGATTAAACCACACCAGCCGTGGGTAAATCTTCACTATACCACGCCATGTCGTCAGTTATTGCTTAAGTATAGCAACAAACCACACCACATTCCAGCGTTTGTAGAGTTTAATAAAATATTAGCAACAGCAAAGCTTTAGAGACACAGGTTCTTTTTCAATGCATAAAACATATCCTAACAGATCCATATTTAAATTGTTAGCCAGCCAATAGTTACACAACATAAAAACATGTGACAATATGACTAAATTAAAACAATATTGAAACAAATTCTCTTTAAGAATAATTATTAAGCATAAAGTACACTTTATAGTCAAAAGACTATCCACCTATATAGCATTATAAAACATTGTAGGACATCAAACTCTTTCCTGCATCGCTCTCAAAACAGGTTTAATAGTATTAGCTGAGTTCAGGCCTGGTAATATATCATACATGACGTAATTAATCAACTTATACTCAGCTAACTCTGTGGCATTAACAATATCACCACCAAGTAAATTAGAAAATATGTTTTGCAAAATTCTAAACTTAAACTTATGCTGTCTTCCTTTAACAAATATATGTTTACATAAGGCATTAGTTTCTACAGACCTACAAATGTCAGAAAGATGAGCTCCAATCCTTTCCTTAAATTTCAAATTTGTTTTGCCTATGTAAAAACACTGACACTCCACACAATTAGCAATATATACTATATTTTCTATATAACATGAACCAGATGCTCTGATCTCAAACTTTTTCTTTGTAATTGGGTGTACAAAGTTAGTATCAGTGTTTATTTCACAGCAATAAATACAGTTAAGGCACTGTATTGTCCCATACCTATGGAACATATTACTTCTAACAAAAGTTCTTCTCATGTCTTTATTACAAATACTTTGTTTTAAATTCTTTTCTCTTTTATATATAAACTTAGGTTGCTCACCAACAATATTATTAATGTCTGGATTTGACTGTAAAATGGACCACATTCTACATATAATATTCCTAACCATATTTGTGTGGCTATTGTACTTTAGCATATAACCCAATCAATATTCTCTCCTTCTATTCATGGGCTGATCATTATTAGCATGCATATAAGGCTGTAAAGAAGTAGGTCTTTCATTGATTACTTGATTTTTTATAGTATTAATCAAGGTAACTGCATAACCTCTACTCCGAAAATCGTTAACCATTATATCTAATTCATCTTTAAAGCTCACTTACTAAGTATTTAGCCAGCTGGCTCTTACAAATTGGCTTTTTAGCACACCTCTATATGTATGTCCTGGATGCATGCTTTCATAGTCTAGAAATATAGTAGCTTGAACATCTTTCCAATACATTTTTGTCTCAAATCTATTGATATTAATACTGATGTCAACATCTAAGAAGTGAATGTTCTCATATGATGAATTTATATCAAACACTAAGAAATCTACACTCTGTTGTAGCATTTCAAAAAAATCTCTATGTTTATCAATATCACTTTTCCATAAAAGGAACACATCGCCCTCAAATCTTTTAAAAAATAGAAGATGTGTATTTCTAAAAGTGTCATCAATGTTATAAATGTTATTCTCTTCCCATCTAGCCAGTACTAAGTTGGCATATGTATTGGCTACAGGGGTGCCCATGATAACCAATTAGAACAAACTTTCAATAGCCACCAATGATTGCAACACATTTTCACCATAAAAACATCAACAGACAACAAATCCCCCATTCAAACTTAAGGCAGTTAACACTGAAGGGCCAGTATAACAAATGTGGCAAACAGTGTAAGATTGACCAAAGCACTATTAAATTTAATGTTAGACACTAGGAAATTAAATGTAAAATACTTGTTGCATAACATTGCATTGGGAAACATTAAGTAGTTAACTACTTTATTCCACCCCTTCTATGTGCTTTGACAGTATTTGAACAATTGTGTGAAAAATTTATTAGACATGTATTGATTCAGCCCCCTAAACATACGTGGCGAAGCTTAACACAGGACAAAAAATAGAGTACTTCATATACTTCAATACAATCAGGAATTTAGCAGTTATTAAGACTGACAAGAGAAATGGCACAAACATTTACATTGAGAAAATGATCAATTTCAACATATTAGCTCCTATGTTGAACAGTCTATGAGACACATTAATTTGATATTTGGAGATATTGACCTAGAACATCTAGGGTTGTTACATGACCATTTCCTTGATGTTGACGTTCCTTTCTTAATGTAGTATGTCCATGAATAGGGATTACTTTGGTACTCCAAAGATCCATAGGATCATCCTTATTTATATCCATATTATTATCCTCCAGTGGATTGAAACCAGAACCTCTGTTATTATATCTACAATCCAAATGTAAGAAAGTAATTCAGTGTGCATGATTTTGTATAAGAAATGTTCCACATTTTTTGACAAGGTAAAATCAGTCTATTTCAATATCAGTAGTGATTTAATGTTAGTATATGTGGATATAGTTTTTCTTTATATAGTAATCCATCAACAATACAAAGCAGAAATTGTAAAATATTTTATTGTCACCAAAAGAGAGGCTAACATTAAATAATTTTTTTAAAATTTCATATCAGCAAATATTTTTTTTTACTATCAATGGCCAATTTACCAGTATGTAAAAAGGAGATACAATGGTGGTACCAGTAGCAACCACTTCCAAAAATCTTGTTATGAATGAGTTAGAAGGGATAATTTCCTACAAGTAGGATTCATTTAAACATGTCAGTTTCTATTTTATTGATAATTTGTTTTTGTTATAGACAGGTAGAGAACAACTGTTTTCCATATGCCTTCATGAGTTAAATGTAAGTATTAATTTTAAAGGCTTACTGAGAAGCAGTCATGAAAAGATAGCATTTCCTGAATCATTGATAAGGTACAATTCTAGAAAGAAAGTATTTGAATCCACCATACATAACATAACCATCAACTGTTTACATGGACCCACCAGCAGTTAAAGAAAGAGTAATTAAAATCAAGTCATACAATTGCTTAAATTAACATCATGTGGAATACAATGCTTCATGCTGGTTTAGAAAAAGTATAAAACATTTTTGTTTATTGAGGACAAACTTTTGATTTTGCGGCAGTATAAAAGAATATGTTAAGGCTGATATGGAGTAGAAATATGTTCCTATCCTAAGACAACAAGCCTATAAACAATAGATTTTCTAGCCCATCCAAACTGTTGACTTTCATAAAAAGGATTTCTACTATGCACTTTCATTTTCTTTAAATAGTGATGTAAAAACAATAAGATGGAGAATTCCAGATGCATTGGAAATACTGACTGGATCCCTGGATGTGTTAAGTAAACTAGGTGATTCCCCAAGTTTTAGTACCAGAAAAAATATTAAATTTACAGTTTTTTTTCAATCAAGAAAGGGACACATTTCCAGATACTGCAAAACATTTGACACATATCCTTGCATTTTTTTCTGCAGTGCTGATTTGTGAACAATGATCTATGTACATCACCGTCACTAAACTCACATAACATGGATATTAAACCTGTAGGAAGATTTGACTGCAGCACAGCAAATCTTGTTTATTTGGTAGTGTGTTCCTCTTGTGACAGCTTCTGCACAGGCAAGAACTGAAAGAACCTGTTAAAGAAGATATTCAAACACATCTCTGATGTTCATAATAAAATCAGAAACCATGCATTATGTCAACATACGTCAGCAAATAATGATTTCAAGAAGCTTTTGTTTAGAGCTCTTGAAAAGGTTCAATTGAGATCATTAGGAAAGAGTTTCAGAGCAAGTTGGAAAAACAAGTGGTGACTTGTAAATTAAGCTAAATGCTTAATTGGCTTGGTAATGTACAGTAAATGCATCAATATTCAGCCGGAGGATGTCTTGTATGTCTTGTATGTCAGACACATGTCACCTCTTAGCAGTCTGTAAGATACTGAGTATAGCGACAAGGTCCTTTTAGTAAGATATGTGTGTGGACATTCCAGTTGTTGCATAATTCTGGACAGATACACGCCAAAGTGGGAATTATACTCAATGACTGGCCTAACGAGGACTGAGTAAAGGGGGACAATGACTTCCCTAGATCTAGACATAAGCCCTTTGTTTATAAGCTGTGCAATATACAGAGCCTTTCCTATGGCAATGGACACTTGTTGGTCAAACATTAGGTCACTGTCCACATAAGTTCCCAGATCATGAACTGGGTCAACCCTTTACTATGCTCAGTAGTGATGAAGTTTATATAGTAATTGAGAGACAAAAGTACTAATCTTTTAAATGATAGTTCTGCGTTGTTCATTAGGAATCATTTTTTGTGTTGTTTTGCAAGATTAATATCATGAAATGAGGGTAGTAGAAGTCTTATTCTTCATTAGCAGCAAAACAGACTTGAAATATTTGTGGCCAGCAGAATGTATTAGACATTTTGAAGGATGGAAGGGATATAATTTGGAACAATCATTTTGTGTTATAATATGTAAAGATTTAAGGGCGAGATTAAGGGAAGACGTTGTTGATTTATGCTTGAGAACTGGATCAAAGAGTTCAGACGGTGCATTTTTTATCTTGCTGTTGCTCTTGCATGTTTTCTAAGGCTTTTCCAGATGGAATGCCATGATATGAGTAGAAATATGTTAAAAGATTTTGTGTGTGAGTGTGGTAAACCTAGGGTATCATGGGAGAAAATGATTCTTTGAATGGAGTGGGGTGGTTTAAAATTTTTAGACCCCTTGCTACTTCCACTGGTGTGCAGGGATAAATCTCTGACTGTGACTCAGGTGACCCAAATTTGATTAGCAGCTCAAACAGCCATTGACATTTGGAGGGGTTAGGGAGAAGTGACACAGTATCATCAGCTCACCTCTCTTACAGAGAGAGTATGGGCGGAGCGTGGTCAGCGAGCATAGTCCTGGGGCAGAGTTTTTGATGGAGACTAGAGACCACACTGGACAGCTGTGCCGTAAGGGGAAGGACAGTCTCAAAGGAGTTCATTAGTTGCAGAAGTGAGTGAAACTATGTTGCTGATGCCCATTCGGTGCTGAACCCTGGAGCTTCATACTGGGTATGCATCATGGAGTTAGTCTTTAGTCAACAAATGTGAACCCAATCCAGTTTGATTTGTATACCTTTTCACTGTATTATGAGCACAGAATGAAGCTGTCACATGTGATACAGAAGGATGTTGTAATATTGAGCACATTTTTGGCAAACGAGTACATTAAGCTGCGGATATCTTTCCAGCTATCTAGTGGAGATAGTAGATCTTGTCTCCAAAGAAAAAGGGGTTTGTCTAATTGTAAAAGTAGAAAGACTAAATTGACATACTAGGATCAAATAAAAGCAAATAGTAATTGGAGTCCCTGGGAATAAGTTAAGAAAAGATATGGGCTCCCCTTTTCTTTTTTTTTTTTTTTTTTGTGGACTGAATATAAGAAGCTGCTTAGTACACAAGGACCATGTGACTGGTACAACTGTTCGTAGGACTCTACCCAAGATAGTTTATTTCCTCCTGAATGCCAGAACTGATAACCTAGTGATAAAGAGCTTAGAAAATAAGGTGAGTAAAGATGTAAAAGAATTTGACTCAGAGGTGGTATAGAAGAATACTTTGAGAGAATGGAGTGTTCAGCTATTAATTTAGTTGGATGTACTGATGTGGACTGTGAAAATGGAATTTCATGTTATATAGATATGATCCAATGCCAGAGTGTTTTTTTTTTTTTTTTTTTGCATGAAAATGTCTTCAGAAGTATTTTTGCAGTCTGCATTGGTTGAGGAGGATATTCCCAACTGTAAATGCGCACTATTAGAGATGAGAAGAAGAGATATGAGATATATCAACATATTTTTGGTTGTTTATACATTTGACAAATTTCAAGGAAGACTCAGGAGATGTACTGTTTGGCATTTTAAGACAGGAAGTAACACTAACTAAAATGTTTATGGTTTTACAATATGACAAAGAGTTATACTGTTCTAAAACTGAAGGAGACTTGTTTTCAATATTCCTGGCAGCAAAGAAAACTACTATGTAAAGGTGAAAGTCAAGGTTACACTTTGAGATATGAGTTCATTAATTGATGAGTTGGATAGTAGAAAAAAACCTGACCAAAAAAAAAAAATCATGGGAATTACATGAATAAATGGCTACCCTTGAAAATATATAGAGACGCAAAGGAACTATATTTGTAAAAGGCAAGATATTATGACTGAATTGTGATTAATACTTTAATTATGTGTATTTGAATTGGGAATATAAATATTATATTCCAGTTCTTCTTGAAGAAATTCTGCTAAAGTAGCAATAATAAGCAATGATCCTTAGTGTCAACAAATGGGATCCTGCACTTGGCTGCCTGTGAATGTTCCTGTAGTTCTAATTCTTTGTTATCACTTGTGGCCACACAGACCTCCAGGTCTACTCATGGACCAATGAAGTTCTGTGGGTTCCCAACATAGGACACCTATCAGGGTGTATAGTTCTATACCTTCCAATCCACAGAATGCATTGAGCCCTGAGACTACAATTCACCACAATAGACATCACCAGTAATTACAATAAGGCTGCTCAACCTCACCATTTGAGGCAGTAATCCCTGACTCACCACAGCCTGATTGTAGAGTTATTGGCTACTGAATTCACATTTCATGACCCTACCCTATGTGACATGGTAGCTGCTAGATGTCACTGTGATCCCCTAAGCAGCTGTGCAAGTGATGATGTCTATATCCTGACCAACCCTCTAACATCCAAAGGTATGGTTATGTCCATGCCTTGCCATGCATTTCATAGATGCGCTGATGCATGTATCATTTTATTTTGCATTGTGCCTTTCATAGTCCATAGTTGTGGACCACATAGTGATTCTTTATCAGTATTATGTATTGTACATGTGGACCAGACAGCGACTCTTCATCAGTATTGCTATGTATTGTGCATGTGGACCAGAGAGCGACTTGTCATCAGTATTGCTATGTATTGTGCATGTGGACCAGAGAGCAATTCCTCATCAGTATTGTTGTATATTGTGTACGTGGACCAGGCAACGACTCTTTATCAATATTGCTATGTATTGTGCATGCCTCTGCCTCACATGTGCTGCAGCAGCTGCTTCTTCATCCCCAGATTGTGCAGCCTAATCTTCCACTGCTGGTCCTACTGCTATGCTGGGCCCTACTGATTTCCTGTTGCTGTAGCTATTTATGCAGTGCTATATTATGCAACATGGCACATACCACAGAGATTTGCTGCAGGGATCTGGTGCATACTGCAGTGTCCCACTTCATGTGTCAAGTCTTGGGGAGCATTCTTTCAGCTACCCAAACACATACTCAATGAGATTATGCATTTTTTCATCGACTGGTGTTATGTATACATTATATGTTATCTCCTGCATGGTCTAGTGGTTGCATATTGGGTCATCAACTATGAGTCCAAAGCATTTCTGGCATTACCTTCAACATTTAATAGTCACAGCATTATGTGTGGCCTATTTCTTGAAATATGTGTATCTACTGGCTAAATGACCCATGGGGAAGTTCCCCTGCAGAAACTGGGAATATAAGTTGGAGAAGTGCCATATGTGTGTGAATTATGGAAAAGTCAAAGATAGTACATATACATATTATATATAATGCTCTGGGCATTATTTCATCATCAACCCCCTTTTCTCCATTTTTCTATATAGGGTCGGGGTGTTGAATCAAGTGTAACCATCTTGATTCAATGCTACTCTCCTACCTTCATCAACAGTCATGCCTGACTGTCACAGATCTTCTCTCACACAATCTATTCTTCTTTTTTCTGGACACCCTTGTTTCCTCTTGCCTTCTTCCTGACTGCCTCAAATTTTCTTCATCAGACTGTCTTCTGCTTTATTGCACATATGCCTAGCAAACCATATTCTGTTTTCTTTGACTTCCTCTGCAGTTGAAAATACTTTAGTTTATGCTCTGTTGTTCTCATTTATTCATCTGTCCCACAGCATGCATCCTACCACACATCATAGGCACTTCATCTCCATTACCTCTATTTACCTTTACTGCTCTGCCCTTACTGCCCAGGTTTCTGTACCATACAGTAACCATACAGTAGTACTGGTTGCACCACTGTTTTGTATACCTTACTTTTCAGCTTCTTTGGTATTCTGTATCATACACTACCCTTGACACATTATGACAGTTGGCTGCAGCCAAGGGAGCCCGCAGGATTTTTTGCAGGGGGGTGCAAACCCAGAGCCCCACCCACATAGCTCTCCCCGCCCCCTGCCAACACAGCCCCGCCCAAGTCCACCCACCCCAAGCCCCGCCCACACAGCAATTCCAGTGTCCCATTACTTGGCTATTTCTCCCCATTTGCTGTAGACACTGTTCAAATCTGTGTGCATACTGTTTTATGCTTTAGTTCTACAATGATTACAGGCAGTTGGATTTAATTTACAACTTTTATTTCAAACATTATAGCCCAAACACAGACATTTACTAAACCTAAACAAAGCAATAGTCTTACAATGAAAACAGACTTGGCATTAAAGCTTCTCTACTTTTGAAACTCACATTCAATGAAACAGCATTGAAACCCACATTCAAAGAAAATGCATCTGGCCAGTGGCAGGTTATTTACCTTTGAACTGTTTTCAAGCAATAGGCTCCTTGCACACTGTTAGGGCCATGCAAAAGTTATTTGATTTACCTGATTGTCTTAATTATAATATATAATTGAATTATATCCCTTGTATTATACAGCAACACTTGTTTGAGTGTCTCTGCCAAAGTAAAAGTAATCTGAATAATTCCACATTAAAGATATCTGAAACTAATGAAGATGTTGTTGCTAGAAAACAACTGTTTATTTCAGTGTTTCGTCTACAAATTCATTGCCTGCTGCCGTCAACGAATAAATTGCCTATGTTAAATTAAAAAAATGGTAAGCTGGTATATTGCAATAGAAAATGGATGGCAAGCTGAAAAACAGGTTCATAGTTATTAGGCATCTCATCCAAAGGAGGACATCCTCAGGACTGCAGCATACAAATGTACATGCTGTAGGAATAGAACCTCAAGCCTCTACATTAAGATGCAATTATTCTACTTGTGGTGCTACTAACATAGCTTTAAAACTTTATACCACAATAGTGATACCATTTGCTAAACAAAACAGTTGCACGTTGTAAATAGACTTGGCATGAGCAGCAGTAAACTTCACTTCCCTTAAAACTCACAGTTCCTTGAAAATGCACTTGAAAATAAATTCCACCTGCTAACTCTAACTTGGGCATTTCACTTTCTCTCGCTCTCACAAACATACCACAACACCCCTCAAGGCCTCAACCTTAGTGCAAGAAATCTGGACAAAGCCTAAAATAAATAGGGACAGATTATAAATATGGCTCTCATAAACTTAGAAAATTACAAGAGTAACAGTATTTGTGTTAGTATGCATTTTTCTAAATGATATGACGTCTAAAACTGAAATGTCTCATTCTTTAGCAACTTCAATCCTTTTTAGGAGGAATACGGGGCAAAAATCTGGACATTCTGCAAAAACCTGGACAGCTGAGGGGTATGCTACCTCCCTCATACATACACACACACACACACACACACACACACACACACACACACACACACACCAACTTCTTAGTGCAAGAAATACATAAACAGATTTTTTTCAACTGTAAACTCTGTGTGACCATGGTGTTGGTTTTTGACAGAAAGGTATAAAGGAACTCATGGCTATGTATATAGTTGAATCTCTCTGTACTGAACTACTCCCTACCGTGATGCTGCTTTAATAAATAGTGTTTGCATTCAGAAACTTTTACAGTTTTTATACTGAATTTTATAGCTACATGAATTAGAAAATAACCAGTTTCCTTTTCAGAGGCTAAGCTAAAAAGTCCACTCTTTACAAGCACTGCTTCCCCTGGAAAACGTCTATATATGCATCATCACAGAAACCTAGTTCAAGATCGATGACAGCACTCCTTTAATGCAGGATTTCAATACCTGCCACAAGTTCAGGCCTACCACCTTAGATGAAAGGGTGATGGTATCTACATATTCTTAAAGAACAATTCATCTCCAGACTTGCTAGGTGAGATAATGACGTGGAATTCCTCTACATCCAACTTAGCATTAACAAAACTCTTTACTGTGTCATACCTAACTATAGGTCCCCTCTATGTACCCCATCAGTCCATATCTCCTACCTAACTAATATGGTGTCCCTATGCATTAAGCCAACACCATTATTCTAGGAGACTTCAATCAAGTTTTCTTCCAAAATTGCCATTTTGAGGAGGGATTATTAGGGGAGAGCAACATTTTGAGCCAAAATTGGGGACAATGGAGAGGTTTGGATATTCCTAATTCTACAAAGTGATTTGCACATACCTCTCAACCTCTTAATGCAGGAAATCTGGACAAGGACAAATATTGGGGGAACACACAAACACTACTAAAAATTGCTCTTGTATAAACTTAAGACAAGTGATAGAATAACAGGTCTTGCATTAGCATACATTTTTCTGAAGGTTATGACATCTGAAACTCAATGTCTGTCATTTAGTGACTTGATTCCTAAATTATTTGCTAGAAAATCACAAATTGTATGAGGAACAAACCAAATAATAAGAAGCAAATATCTATTCATTCTACAAAAATATGGACAACTGAGAGGTATAGTTCAACCAGGGCTGTCTGAGTTTGCTACCCTCCCCCCTCACAAAATCATGGTCGAATGGAGCCTCCCCCCGTGCAGCCATTCCAATGTCCCATTCCTTGGTTATTTTGCACCATTTACCATAAACACTGTAATGTGCATACTGCTTTACTTCTGTGATGATTTAGATTTCATTTGAAAGTTTTATTTTGCATTTTACAGCACAAACCCTAATAGATATCTGTTAAGCAAAGCAATGCAGTCTCACAATGAAAATAGACTTAGCATTAAAACTTCTCTGCCCTTGAAACTCACATGCATTGAAACAGCATTGAAACCCACATTCAAAGAAAATACATTTTGCCAGTGGCAGATAAAGATTAGCTTTGGGCTATTTTCAAAATCATAGGCCCCTTGAACATGAACCATACACATGCTCTTTGATACACCTTCCTGACTGCATTACATTATATTCCTTGTACAATATAGTACACTTGTTAGAGGGCATTTTAAATGTATTGTTTTGAGCATTTTTCCAGTAAACAATGAAACAAAATGCATACACCAAATGACAAAACTGCCCAATTCAGAACATTTCCATCATAAAAAGTCTACTCAGCCTTCTATAGTCCACCAGTATCAGTAAATAAGCACAATCTCTGAAGTAGTAAAATCCACATTAAAGAAATCTGTAACTAATAAAGAGGTTGCTGCTAACAAACAACTTTATATGTCATTGTTTCATCTACAATAAAGTGCCTTTTGCCCTTGAAGAATAAATTGCCTTTGTTGCATGTATTAAAAAAATGATAAGCTAGTAATACCACAATAGGGAATGGATAGCAAACTGATAACAGGTTCATAGTTACTAGGTATCTTTGCCAAAAGGACTGCAGCATCCACCCCTTTTATAACACAGTACAGTATCAGCAATGCATCTATCTACTGTGGGAGTAGAACCCACAACCTTGAGCATCAAAAGCAACCTGTTGTGCTATTAACAATGCAAGCAGACTAAGCATAAGCAGCACTAAATTTTTGTTCCCCTGCAGCTCTCAGCTCCTTGTAAAATCTACTCGACACTCAGCTGTATCTCTGAACTTTGCAGCACAAGAAATCTGGAAAAAGCCAAAATTTATTGGGGGGGGGGGCAAAAGGCCAAAAACCAGGGACACATTTTAAACATTGCTTGTATAATGTTGGAAAGTTGCTAGAATAAAATGCTGCGTTACCAACATACATTTCACTGCCACGTCTTGAACCCAGGGGACCCTGTGCAAAACAGAGCAACATACCATTATGCCAAATAAGCTGTTTTGTGAAAGAGGAAGATGGAAACTTAAATGGCTACCATCTAGTGAATCCAGTTCTCACCATAGCACAGCTGTCAACCTCTTAGCACAAAACACCTGAACAAAGCCAATAATGGGTGAATACAGCCCCCAAACATTCAATGAATTCAGTTCTCAACATAGCTCTCATCAACCTCTTAGCAAAAAACAACTGGACAAAGCTAGTAATGGGGGAATATAGCCCCCAAACATATTCAGTTCTTACCATAGCTCTCAACCTTAGCACAAAACCTGGATGAAGTCAATAATGGGGGAATACAGTCCCAAAAATTGTTCTGTGACTGCACATTCATGCTGAAGTAAATTTATAGACTTAAATGTAAAGCATAAATATTTTAAGAAAACATTCCACCAAAGTTATCTACTTTTGTTTAATACTGACAGTAAATGGGAGATTAACAAGTTATGAGAATGCAGATAGTATTGTTTGAATAAATGCATGGTTAAACAAATAAGGCAATGAATACACTTACTTAAAAATTAAAATGGCATACTTAGATATAAATGGCAAAAGTGAGAATTACAGATAAACAAGAATTGTTTCATTTCTTCTCATTGCAACTGAGGCCACAGTATTCTATAAAAGGAGACAGCAGGAGTGGCAATTATAGAGGCTGACCTAGACTTCTGGTATACTAATACTGTGTTTAACTGATTTCCACAATATATATATATATATATATATATATAGAGAGAGAGAGAGAGAGAGAGGAAATAATTAATAGAAAGTTATGGAGAATTATCTGAAGCAATATAATACTTTCAGTAAAGAGACAGATGTGAATGCATAACTGCAGTATTTCTGTCTAACTTTATTGCTGTATCTAATTAATGTACTGATAGATCATGGTAAATGAAGAAATAGATTTCACAACTGCATTACTGCAAGCAAGAGTGTGACAGAGTTCTGTATACAAGTGAAGAAAAAAGGTCTATAGGCACAAAACTGAAAGATATTTGTAACTGAAGGAATGCACACACACACACACACACACACACACACACACACACACACACACACACACACACACACACACACACCTTACTCACTCTGACAAGCGTTCCTGTTATCTCCCGTGAAGTCCTCAGCTAAAGTAAACCCATCATAGCTCCGTTTCACTGCTCGCTGATCTGACTCCATCTTCAGTCCTCCTCCTCGCAGCTAAGGTAAATCCATTGCAAACCTGAAACCGTCTGTTTCAGTTCCTGCTCTTTGAGAAATCTGACCATTATTTTATGGTAAATAGGGAGAGACAGACAGAGAAATAGACACTGGTAAGTAAGATTCTGGTAACAGAATGAAGAAAATCATAGCAAACGTAGGTGGTGCAGCACCCAGCAGGATAAAAGCACTCTCATCAAAATAAAAAACAACTCAGAGTCAAATTTGAGGTAAATTTGGCCTCCCAGGCCAGGGACAACAACAAACCATTCTTTGGCTATGTCTGCAACCTCAAAGGCAATACATAATTGTGATCAGAGCTCATTGTAAATGGAGTCACCTGTACTGAGCCAGAAGATATAGCAAATCTACTGGCCAATAAATTAATCTCCAACTTTACCCCTCTCTCCCCCTCAACTTTGCCTCAAGAAATACCATCAAATATAGCTCCCCCTGCTATCACTAGGGAACAGGTCCTTAATGCTCTCTAAGGCCAAGAACACTGCATCAGTGGGCTCAGACAATATTCCAGGATGCCTTCTAAATAGCATGAAACATGACCTATCATGCCCTCTGGAATTGCTATTGAACTGTAGCCTCCAAATAAGCTTCATGCCTCATGAATGGAGAACAGCAACAGTCATCCCTCTGCAGAAAAGTAGGCCATTTACAGACCCTGGAAACTACAGACCCATAAGTCTCACTAGTCTTGTATGTAAAGCCATCAGAAGAATTATCATGGAAATGATCAATAGTGATATAGTAAACTTCCAGACACTGGACCCAACTCAGTTTGTTTTCGTCAAGGGCAGGTCATGCCTCCTCAACCTGGTGGATTTCTTTGAGAAGATCACCAAAGCAATGGATGAGGGCTAAATGATTCACACTGCCTACCTTGACCTGGCCAAGGCATTTGACACAACACCCCACTCGGGCATTGTTGACAAACTCAAGAGGTTAGGTACAAACCCATATGTCACCTGGTAGACAGCCAACTGGCTCACAGACCGGACCCAGGAAGTTAGAATCAGGGAGTCCACCTCTACAAAAAGGCCATTCACAAGCAGAGTCCCTCAGGGATTGATCTTTGGACAGCTCCTTTTTGGCTTTTACTTCTCTGAGGTCAAGGCCAATGTCACTGGTCTCTGGCTGACTAAATTTGCAGATGATTGCAAATTAGGCGCTGTCATTGAATACCACACTGACACAAATGTTCTCTAGCAAGAGCTGACACAGACAAACAATTGGTGTTAGAGCCATGGACTAAAATTAAATGCCAAGAAATGCAGAATAGTATCCTTCAGGAAGTCATCCACCCATGTTAACTATCATATTGACAACACTCCCCTTAGAGTTGACTGAGTAGGCAGGGACTTAGGGACACACATTGTCAGTAATCTAGCTTTTAATCGTCATGTATCTACAGCAGTGAGGAAATCATTCTATGTTGCGGAGCTTATAAACAAAGGTTTGGCATCTAAGTCCAAGGAAGCCATTGTTTCACTGTATTCGACATTCATCAGACCTATCATTGAGTACAACGTCCCTTTTGGTAAGTACCAAAGCAGGCATATCCAACAACTGGTACATCCATACAGATTACTCACTAAAAGAATACAAGGAATAAGTAAAATGTCCTATGCAGACCGCCTCAAGGCCCTATTCCTGTATTCTATCTCCTACAGGCTTTTGAGGGGAGATATATACCTGGCATACAGGGCATTGTCATACCCCACCCTGATGGACCTCCTTAGTATTCACAGAACAAACAGCACCAGAATTACCTGTTCTAAAGACTTAGATCTTGCCAGTGATATAAATATGACCTGCTGGAGAGACAGGTATGTATCCCAGACACTACTCCATGTCTGGGACAGGCTCCACATCGATGTGAAGCAGAGTTCTTCTCTAACCCAATTCAAGTGCAACGTGGGCGATTTGATGGGGAACAGGAAATTCATCCCTGGGTTGGCACCTATGTCTCTAATGGACACAGGCAACCTGTAAATGGTTCGTCTCCAAAGCCCCTACTAAATGTTTCATCTCTCAAGCCCCTGTTTACAATTATCAAGGGTATCAGAACTTCTCAGAGATTTGGGATGCATGGCTAGGCTTAAAAACGCCTTGTGGTCATTAGCCTTGTTAACACCTATGAACCTAAGATCAACAGTGTGTGCCTTATCTATTACCCTTTCTGGGACCCCAATTCACAGTGATCCAGTTCTGCAAAGGAGTAAGAGAAACAGAAAAGTATACAAACCTAAAAGATATATTGACAAAAGAGAAAAGTGAAAGGAAAGTTGTTTACACAGTCAGATAGGAAATGAGACCAAAGCTTTCTGAGAAACAAATGAAATACAAGTAGAAGAAGCAACAAAGCAGAAAATGGATAGATAATGTACATTTACATTCTGCTGTGCTGAGAAAGACAGGAAGAGCACAGGAAAGTAAGATATTAATATTCCAGAAGTATGCAGTCTGAGGGAATGAAGGAAAAGAAGGATGGGAGTAGTTCAAATTCTGAGTAATGGCAATAAAATAGAGAAGCAGAGGCACGTATGCACATATACACATATACACGCACACACACACACACACACACACAAACACAAACACACACGTTCTTAAGATCTTAAGCATAAGAAAATGATTAAACCTTAATAGTTTACATTTACATTATCAGTCTAATGTTATCAGAAATATTAATAGCTGTATTCTTTGTTATGGGAATAGTTCATATTCTGAGTAGTGGCAATAAAATAGAGAAGAAGAGGCACAAATGCACACACACACACACACACACACACACACACACACACACACACACACACACACACACACACACACACACACACACACACACACACACACACACACACACACACACACACACACACACACACACACACACACACACCTTACTCACTCTGACAAGCGTCCCTGTTATCTCCCGTGAAGTCCTCAGCTAAAGTAAACCCATCATAGCTCCGTTTCACTGCTCGCTGATCTGACTCCATCTTCAGTCCTCCTCCTCATAGCTAAGGTAAATCCATCGCAAAGCTGAAACCGTCTGTTTCAGTTCCTGCTCACAAACCTGAAACTGTCTGTTTCAGTTCCCGCTCGTAAAACTGAAAATGTGTGCCCTGCGCGATGATGTCAGCACGCATCTGTGCCTGGACTTGAAGGGCATTCTTAAAGAACGCCCTGAAAATAAAATTTTTTTTTTTAATTTTAAACTAAAAGAAGATTAACTAGTCAGTCGATTCCAGGGGGGTGCAAGTGCACCCCCTTGCACCTGCCTGCGGGCGCCCTTGGCTGCAGCCCCTCCGATTCTAGCTTTTAACTCCTCATTCAGACTTACCTTCTCCTCTACCACCCTCCCAAATACTAGAAGCTGTTAACCTGTACCTCTATTTTTCATTCTCAGCTTCTCCTGATTTCCCCCAATTTTCTTCTATTACTTATTTTATCTTATCTGTACTCAGTTTCATCCTATGTGCTTTCAGTTCTACATTCCATTCCCCTATTCTTTGTTGAAGCTCTTGCTCAGAGTTTGCCTGTAATGCCACATCTGCTCCCTCCAACCTGTTTGCTAATGTACCAATATGAATAGTTTATTAATTAGTAATTAGTTATTAATTAGTAATGATTACCAGTATGAATAGCAGCAGGCTCTGAGCTGACCTCTGATGCGTGTCCACTCCCACTAGGAACCCTGCTGTAAGTCCAAACACTGTTCTACCTTATTATTGACCTTTATTCTCTTAAATGCTGTTTAATTTCTCCTCCCTAGAAAATGTTTCTTTTTTTAAGTCTTTAAATACTTTTAGATATTTAATTTCCTACACTGTCTTAACGACACTATTTTCTTCTTTATTAAGTTTGATCATTAGCACGTGTAAATGTAAAGAACAAAGAAAAACTAGAATATAAATTAATTCTAATTCAATGGTTTCTTTTTTAGTATGTACTATTCCTCATTTTAGGGTATTAAGTCTGGATCTACACATGATGTAAAAATGATCTAAGATAACTCATTTTTCAAAGAACTAGGTATCACAGTTTCCCTAAAACAACAAAATTCACTACATACAATTTTTTAAGATGGATAGATATGTATATTTTCTCTCTTATCCTATCTGTATTTGAAAGAAATATGCTATTTCTCTGTACACTTTAACATCTTTACCCATATTTTGCTTCTTTCATTGTGTATCACAATTAGTTTTCTGTTACAACAGTTTCTTTATTGATACCCATTTGCCTTTTTAACTTTTAAAACATTCTATTTCTTTAACAACCGTATAAATACTGAGCATAATGACCCACATTACTGTTCCTTTTATGTTACAATCTATCATTGATAATCTTACTGGTTCTATTATTGTCACATAAAACATTTTACTGTCAGAAGATGTGAATACTGACATTATGCCAGAACAGGTGTCTTGATTTACTGTATTGTATCTTTCTCCGGTTACTGTCTTTCCTGTTTTCCTATTGCTTTCCATTACAGTTCGTTCAAAGTGATTCCAAGACTTAAAGAGATTCCTCCTGCTCTTCTACTTCTTCTTGAGCTAAAAGTGGTTCTGTTGGTCTGTTTGCTGCACTAAAGTTTATTTTTCTTGCCCTTCTTCCTGGTTCTTTTCACAATCAAACCATCAATGTCCACAAATAGAACAGTATTTTCAATATGGATTGCACTTTTTTAGAAATGTGGCAAGTTTGACCACATAAATTGCATTTTCTTTTACTGCAAAAATTTATCAAATGTCTTTCCATTCCACAGTAATAACATATTTTTGGCTCTCTGCCATAATAAACACTTTCTCTCAAACATTTTATGTTATCAATGCACGGCAAATGTTTTACTGCATTTTTATCCTGCAAAAGAGTAGCCCATAACTTCATCCCTCATTCCATAAATGTCTTTCATCATAAATCTTATTTACAGAATGAATGTCCTTACACAAAGTTAAAAAGAAATCAGAAATGTCCTTTTTTCTCAAAATTGACCACTCCATACACATTTTGTATAAATGAAAAACTCAAAAGTCATCGTTTAAACCTGCTTCCTTCCCAAAAGGATAAATGAGATTGTCTAATGCAGAGAAACCAACTACAATGTCTTTTTGGTCAAAATCTTAGTACAGTACGTCTTCTTTATGTGATTCAGTTCTCCATCTTCTATTCAACTAAGAAAACAATATCTGGTTCCTTTGTAAAATGACCACATTCGTTTGCACCTTCCTTACGATCATGCAAAGAGCAATTCTCAACCATTTCAGACCAGCGTACAACAGGAAAATCCTCACTCATTTATTTCTCTTCATTTAAATTATACAGTATAATATTAGCCATGTTGTAACCTGCTAGAATAGTTACTAAAGGTTGATTACCATCTGTTGCAACATTATAAATGGTACTAATTCAATCATTACCTTAGTGGAATTATACAACTATCACAGCTTTCACTTTATCAGCTTATCCTTCTACCTCCTCATTCACTTCCATTTCAACTGTTGCAGCCCCCCTCCACATGTGTAGGGGTTGATATATATATATATATATATATATATATATATATATGGGTCTACCTCATATGACTGAAATTTCATTCGACTGAATTTCATTTGACAGAGACCATAATATCAAATTTTCAAAATACTGAAAACTCACTTGACTGAAACTCATAATACTGAAACCTTACAATGCTAAATTTCAACATACTAAATTGTAAACTATAGACATGCACACTTACAACACCAATGACTAACTCTTTCCAAAACTTAAAAACTACTTACGTACCCTCTTAACAGAAACCCTATGATATAAAACCAAACTAGGTGGGGGTTATGCTCCCATACCCCCAATGCAGAGGCTATGCCCCCACACCCCAGTAGCCATATATACTAACTCCAGGATCACACTACAGTGGGGAAAAGGGCATATACCTTTCACTTACCTTACAGTAGTCTACATATTGCCACTACTATATTAAAATTTAGTATTGTAAGGTTTCAGTATTATGAAGTGAGTTTTCAATATTTTGAAAATTCTGTATTGTGGTCTCGGTCAAACGAAATTCAGTCAAATGAAATTTCAGTCATATGAAGTAGACACACACACTCACATATATATATATATATATAGATATATATATATATATATATATATATATATATATATATATATATATACACATATATATATATATATATATATATATATATATATATATATATACACACTCTCCACATGAGTAGGGGTTGCTATATATACCTATATATATATATATATATATATATATATATATATATATATAGATATATATATATATATATATATATATAGATATATATATAGATATAGATATATATATATAGATATATATATATAGATATATATATATATATATATATATATATATATATATATATATATATATATATATATATATATATAATGAAAATGAGAGAGAATACAGTCACCATGCTGTAGATGTGGATATATACTTTAATAAAAAACAATAAAATTATTAAAAACATATATTCATATATAGTAGATGAGCACTTTTGGGGATAAAATGACCCCATCATCAGATCTAGTTAAACTATCACAAAGTTCCATCTTTTTTAAAAGACGGATGACCAATCAAATCATTCTGAAAACTAAAGAAACTTTTTAGAATGATTTGATTGGTCATCAGTCTTTTAAAAAAGAAGGAACTTTGTAATAGTTTAACTAGATCTGATGAAGGGTAATTTTTTTTTTACTCCATATAAATCTTTAGTCTTGATCTATATAAAAATCAAAATATAATTTATTTATTTTTATTTATTTTACATTTGTTAACCGGGACAGTCTGACTGGACCAGGTCCATTTACAGCGGAGGCCCGGGGAGAAAAGCTCCACATATATTAACAGAAATACTAGAATTTAATACATAGTAGTAAAAAACTGATACTAACACATTATAACAGCAAAAATCCAGCTAAAAAGACAGAAATATAAAACAGACAGGATAAACTCAGCAGTTGACCAGACTAAATACATTTAACATTGAGAGTCATGACATACATCATGTTAAAATGAAGTACCTATATTAAAGGGATAAACAACTGTAGCACTTACATTGGTCAAATAATAAGTCTTTCACCTTTGCACAGAGCTTAAGTAGTGTATTTAGGTTATGCATGGGCAAAGCCAGGTGCTTATGAGATGTGATTTTAAAGAGTTTTTGAAGCATGAGGTGATGGGGATAGAGGTCAGTGATGGGGGGAATTTATTCCAATTTTTAGCAACAGTGTGGGAGAATAGCACTTTTCCAGCAGTGTTATTAGCCTTAGAGATGCATAGAAGTGATTTGTCACTAGAACAGAGTGTGCGATTTGTTGCACAGTAGGTAGGTAATTGACTTAATGATGGAGTTTTATCAGGATACTTCAGAATGTTATACGCAGTAACCAGTTGGTGGTAATTTAGTAGTTCAAGAAATTCTAACCATTATAAATCCCTTAAAGCTAGACAATGATGGGATCTGAAGGTGGCGTTGTTAGCAAATTTGGCAATATTATTATAGCATGACTCAAGTTTATCAAGGTCAAGTTTTCTGATACAGGTAAGAATTGGTGCTGCATACATTAGTGTGGACAAAATGTGAGCTTGGGCTAGGGTAATCCTCTTTTTCATACTTAGATGGGATCATATATACGCTTGTCAAATAGACTATCTTACCTAAAAGAATAGCATTTATTAAATATACTTTTTTCTTACATTACAGTCTATATGATCTCCAAAATATACATATCTCTTTCAACTTTTGTGCAAGTCTTTCCCATTGTAATTATATCTTCATTTGTATACCAAATGTTATTCCCAAGATATCTATCTCTTTGTCATTAAAGTGAATACCTTCTAATTCACCCAAAAGATTCAACTCCTTTACTTTTGTCTTTATTAATACTTAAGCCAAGCATGTTTATACTTATTTAATTTTCTAATTCCTTGTTCCATCCATTTCCTATTTTTAGTAATTAAAACTAAATCATCTGCATAAGTAAGAATAATTGGGATATATATTCTCTCTATTACCCTATACCGTGCCAGTTGTATTTCTCTCTTCACTTCCTTGACATTCACAGTCATAACTAATGCAAATAATACACTACTCGCTGGACAATCCTGTCTTGTCCCACACTCTATTCTTATTTCTTTGCTTAACCATCTATTTAATCTTATTTTTATATTATTATTCTCCTATATTGATCTTATAACTTTTATTATTTTATCACTTATATTATAATCCCATAACATACTCCATAATTCCTTGTATTGTATTCTATCAAATGCTTTATTTATGTCTCCTGCCATTACTTTAGTTTTCACCTTTTTGTTTATAATATCATCTATCACCTCTCTTAATACCCATAATAAATCTTGACTTTCTTTTTTTTCCAAAGATAATAGGCTCCATCAACCTATCCACACCTTTTCCTAATCCTCTCCCAATTATTCTCAGGGATATTTTATACTCCATTTTGTTTAATACTATTGGTCTCCAATTTCCAATATCCTCTTTTTTTATTTTCTTCCATATAAATTTCATGGCCTCCACACATATCTTTTCTTATGTATCCTTTTTTCTAACCATTCATTCAGTGCTTCAACAAGGGCAGCCATGGTGGCACAGCAGTTAGCATTGCCACCTCACAGCAAAAGGTTCTCTGGTTTGAGTCTCAGATAGGGTGCTTTCTGTGTAGAGTCTGTATGTCTTCCCTGAAGTCGCATGGGTTTCCTCCCACATTCCAAAGATATGCTGCAGGTGGATTGGAGACTCTAAATTGGCCATAATTGTGTGTGTGTGTGTGTGTGTGTGTGTGTGTGTGTGTGTGTGTGTGTGTGTGTGTGTGTGTGTGTGTTTCACCAGGCTGGCAACTTCACACCATAAAACTCCACTGGCAATCATTCTGTGGTCCATTGTTCCATTGTGATGACCCCCAATGGGAAAAGTCAAAAGGAGAAGATTCAGCACTTCAGCAAAATATAGTTTTTGCCATTCTTTCATATTATAATACATATTATATTCAATTCCTTCTATTCCTGTAGCTTCCTCCATATCCAAATCTTTGAAAATTTCATCAGACTCTCCTATATGTATATTTTCCATAATCTCATTGTCTTCTTTATTTAATTTATTTACTTTTCATATTTGCCTCTCTTTTATCTCCCTTGTCTTAAATGTATTTTATATACTGATCTATTACCTCAAACATTTTTTCTGTATTCACTCATTCTCCTTCATTATTTTCCAATTATCTTATTATCCTCTCATTTTCTCTTACTATTTTACTCAAATACAGAGACACTTCTTCTTTTTTCTCTTGTAGAAAGTACCTTTGCTTATAAAACATTTTCTTAATATTTTTTTGGTCCATTACATATATTTCTTTTTCTTTTTTATAAAAGTTTTTGTTATTTCCTAATGCCTCTCTAAATACTATATAGCTTAATAACTTATATTTTTGCTTTTCTTTCCTTCTTTTCATCACTTGACATTTCAATAACTTTTTTTGTATTTTTCTTTACAAATTATCCAGCAATTAGTCCAGATTTCATAGAATATTCACATTTTTACACAATCTTTCCATAATTGGTCAATTTCCTTTCTCTTTCCTTCATCTAAATCTTTTTTTTTCACTTTTTTAATACCTTCTTCCTTTTCCTTTACTTCTACCCATATAGTTAAATGATCTGAAAAATCCCAGTTAAAATCTCCCACTATTATTTCCATATTCACTCCAAAATAATTTCAGATTTTTTAAATATTTCCTCTTTTTTTAGTAACATATGCATATAGTGCAATAATTTTATACACATCTTTCTTTTATCTTATATCCAACACTGTTATTCTAACTCAAATATAGTAGTCTAAAATTATCATTACATAAAATAGCAATCCCTAACTATGCATATTTCCCATATTCCACACAATGCTTTTACCACATAACCTTTCCATCTGCATCCTTTGTTATTGTGTCTTCTAAAATAATTAGATGCATATCAATTAGCATGCATCATTCCAAAATACCTAACCTTCTTTTAATGTTTTTTATACTATTAATATTTAGTGATATAGTTTTCAGGTTCTTTCAAACTTATTGCATTTTCCATTCTATCCCTTATCTTTTTTATTTTCTTTCACAATCACACTTTTAAATTTTCTTTTTCTGTCTTTCAAACTTCTCCCTATTAAATTGCTTTTCCCTCACTATTTTCCTTCTTATATCTTCTTCTTCTTCTTCAGTTGTTTCCAGGGGTCTATATTAGAACACTGAATGTTCAAAATTTCGAGTGTTCTAATATCGACCCGTTTTCAGCTAATGCTGAAAATATCGAAGAAACAGAAAAACATTTTTTTTCCTAGGGAAAGAATTTGGTTGTCCGTTTCTTTTGCTTCAGTATTTTCAATGCTGTGGTGGAAAGTTACGGGTCGGGTTCAGGTAAGTGTGCGGGTGTGTGAACGTGAGGGTTAGGGTGGGTTAGGTGAGTTAGGGCGCGGGTCAGGTAAGTGTGCGATTGTGTGGACATGAGGGTTAGGGTGGGGTAGGTGAGTTAGGGAGCAGGTGAGGTGACTGTGTAATAGTGATGGACCTAAGGGTTAGGGTTTGGGTTAAGGTAAGTGGATAGTTATGGTGTATGTATAGTTTAGTGTAGGGTTAGGTATAAGAGTATAGGTGTATGTGTGTGGATTGCTGTTTGTTTGGTGCGCTTGTGTTGTATGTATGTGTTTTGGAACAGCAAATTTTTTCCCTAGGAAAAAATTTGCTGTTCTGAATGTTTGATGTTTTAAATTTTCGATTCATAGGGTTCGATATTAGAACACTCGACATTTTGAATGTTCAGTGTTCTAATATAGACCCGTTTCTAGTACTATTTCTTCACCTTTATTATTCTCATTTTCCTTATACATTTTTTATTCTCTTTTTGTATTATTTTTTTCATATTCTACATTTTTTCATATAATATACATGTTCTTATATCTGTTCTTGTTTTTCAGCTTGTAGTTGTTCATCACAATTAACCCAATCATGTCCCATTTTCTCATATTTGTTTACACATCAAATCACATTTTTTTCCTTCATGTCCGATCTTTCCCAAACAGAACATTTCTCTTATCACAATTACTTATTAAATGTTCTCTCTTTCCACAGAAAAAAAAAACAAGTTTTTGGTTGTCCCCTATATCTTACAAAACCTCTATTGCCTTCAACATTTATTACACTTGGAATATGTACAATCTTGTCATTTTCCATTTTCAAAATTACCCCACAATCCCACCCCCCAGTCCATAAGCCTCTATCATCATATATTTTCATAGTGTCCAAAACTTCTTTGCATACAGTTTTAAGCAGTCTTTCAATGCTTCTTTATCCACCTCAGTTTGAAATTGTACAGCAATCCTTTTTTGTCTCTTTATTAAAAGTCTGTACTACATAAGAGTTTCATGGACTACAATATTTTTTTCCTAAAATTTCTCTAAGAAACTTTCCATATATTGCCTGGTCTCAAACAAAATATCACAGCAAGTCTCTTTATTAAGATGAATAAAAGTCTCTTTAGGTGATATCCCCAAAGCCACAATAACTGTGTCCCATATCTTATATCTTTCAAGTTCCTTTTCTTCCTTACTGCTAAGCCATACAACAGTTTTTTTTTCATTATCTCTCTTTCTCCTTCTCCCTCTCTTACTTGCTTCTTGCTTTCTTTCCCCATTCTTGCATATGATTTTTTTTCTTTTCTGTAATTTCTCTCACATCCTCTTCTTGAATTTTGTCCACAATATTACCCCAAGACACATCTGCTTCACTTTCTGGTTCACTCTGAATTATCATTTCCCTTAGATATACCTCTCTCAACCCTCTCAATTAGAGGGTTTTAACCATACATACCAATCTTGACACAGAAAACAAATTTTTTTGGAACATGTACTCGGTGTCCTGCAAAGGTTCGACTACCTTCTTTTTACCATTCTCCTTCATTTCACCCTTCTCCTGCTTCCTCAATAACTCAACCACTCCTTCAATTCCATCCTCCTTAGACCGCCAATGACTTTCAGATTCTGCTACCTTCTGCATGTTCTCCTCTTCCTTGTGCTGTTCACCATCACACTTACTTGTTGCCATCATCTTTCTTCCAGTATTTTCAACCCACCTACACTCTTGGAACAGAAACTGGAAGTGTAACAATGAAAAGTGTATTCTCTACATGAATAACCTCACTCAATAATTCAACTTCTTTTCCCCCCACCCTTTTACCCACAACCAAAACCATATTTTTTCCAATATTTTTGCCAGTGTTCATTTTCCATTATATTTGATCTCATTAAGTCTCTCATTCCATATCATCATTCTTTGCCTTTTCTTGAGATCTTGTCCCATAATAACTACATTTTATCATGTCTATATTTAACATTTTAAATTTCAAGCAATCTTTAACCAGATCATGCGCATATACTTCTTTCCACAACTCTTGAATTATTTTATATTTTAAAAATACATGTGTAGTTTCAAATTCTTTACACTTATTACATATTCTATCCTGTTTACTTTTGCATGCCATATTTCCTTTTACTGGTAATTTACCTATGGAAAACATTCACAGAAAATCATCTCAACATTATTGCTTTTTTTTTACTTATTGCTAACTCTTTCCACAAATCAACAAAATAAAAAGATTTCATAAAATTTACATACCATTCCTTTCTGTTCTTTTCTGTTACATTCTTTTTTAGTTTCCATAACATAATTTTTCTATGAAATTATTTCATTTCTTCAGAAATAATCCAAATAACAATTAGTACCACAGGAAATGTACACTCCTGAGCAGAAAGCACAGAAATAAAATCATAATAAAAAAAAAAATGCTCAGGTGCAAAACCATGCAGAAAATAGCAAGCAGCATACAATGAGTCTCTTCAGACCAAAGTCATATAAATCACACCAAACTGCATACGACAAGTCTCTTCATTTTTTCATTAATAACACTTTTACTTCTTTTCTTCTTTCCAATTTCTTCCCAAAGTTCCTTGTATTTACCATAAATTATTGTTTCAATTATATTTTTTTATTATCTTTCATAACTCCTTTTAAGACTTTACAC
Source organism: Protopterus annectens (assembly GCF_019279795.1). Taxonomy (NCBI): domain Eukaryota; kingdom Metazoa; phylum Chordata; order Ceratodontiformes; family Protopteridae; genus Protopterus; species Protopterus annectens. The sequence continues at coordinate 780,692,758 of NC_056731.1, forward strand.
ATATTTAAAGAAGCTGCATATACAATTGGATTTATCAACCCCAGACCCCCACTCTTCTTTCATATATAAAATTCCTCTCTTCACAGAGTTCAGTTTTGAACATCAGATAAATGAAAATATTATCATCATAATTTCTTTTTCACACTTCACTGGTATCATGTAAATGTTTGCAACATAGGCTATTTTACCCAATATTATAGTATTTATCAAATCTGATTTCTTTCTATATGAAAGTCTATATGTTTTCCAGAAAGCATTCATATATTTTATTCCTTTAATAACTTTGTCCCATTGCTCATGTTTATACTCACTTCTACCAAATACTATACCCAATATATCTATACAGTTTTCACATTATACCTTAATAACCAGATCCTTTACTTTTCTCTTTATTTATACTTAACCCTATTTTCTTTAATATTATATTTAAATTTTAATTTATTTCTTCCATCTATAATTTATTTTTAACAATTATTACAATGTCATCAGCATAAGTATGCATTATCGGTATTTGTTCCTCCTTCACAATTTTATATCTTTTATTACTTGTAATTTTATTTATTTCCATAACTACCATATTCATAACTAATGGAAATATCACACTACTGACTGGACATCCTTGTTTTATTCCACACTCTATCTCACATCTTCCCCAATCCAACCATTTAAGTTTAATTTCAATTTATTTCATATATTGATTTAATAATTTGTAATTTTTTGTCACTTAAGTTATATGCCTGCAATAATGCTACATATTGTATGTTATCATATGCCTTACTTACATCACCTATCATAACATTTACTTCTACTTTTTATCAATAATGTTGTCAATTACTTCTCTTATCAACCACAACATATCCTGACTTCCCTTTCTCTTTTTTTTCAAAACAAACTTCGATCATATAACTTTCCATTTTACATTGTACTGTTTTAGGTATTATTCTCATAAAAATGTTATAGTCCATATTATTTAATGTTATAGGTCTCCAATTTTTTATCTCATCTTTATTTCCTTTCTTAAACATGAATTTTAAAACCTGCATACCTATTTCTTGGTATTTAATCCCAGTTTCCATTCATTCATTTCTAACTTGTATAAATACCATTTTTGCCAGTCTTCAATTTCTTTATACATTTATTCAATTCCATCTAATCCTGTGGCTGAATTTATGTTAATATCTTTCATAATTTCATTCAGCTCATTTATATTTATTTTTTTCCTCTGAATATTCATTGTCTTCTTTATTAATTCACTCACCATTATAAATTTGTTCTATGCACACTTATCTTTTGCCATATAAATCTAGTACATAACTCTTAACTATTTCATAAATTCCTTCTTGCTTCGTAACTTCCCTTCTTTATTATTTAATTCTCTTATTATTTTTCTTTCTTTCATTATTTTACAGAATATGGTATTACTTCCTCTTCTTTACCTTCTAAGCAATATTTTTGCTTATATAACAAATTAATTTTTCTTGATTTCTTTTATATATTTCCCTTTCTTTTCATACAATATCTTATATTTTTCAACTAAACCATTAAAAAGTTCTTTACTTAATACTCTGCATTCCATTTTTCCTCTTCTCAAAGCATATAACCACTAAACCATCTGAGCCATCTCTTCTAGACATTCTAGAAATACCTTTTTATTTTTAAATCATATCCACCAAATAGTCCACTTTTCATTTAAAGGTCTCATACTAATATCTTTCCATAATTCTATACACTCTTTTCTCCATTTTGTATCTTCTTCTTCTTCTTTCGACTTTTCCTGGTTAGGGGTTGCCACAGCAGATCACTGTCCGCTCATGATTGGCAGTGGAGTTTTACCTGTCGAGTTGCCAGCCCGGCACCCAACCTTCCACAGAAGGAACACACATGCATGCATTCACGCCTAGGGCCAATTTAGTGTGTCCAATCCACCTACAGCATGTCTTTGGGATGTGGGAGAAAACCGGAGCACCTGGAGGAAACCCACACGGCCACAAGGAGGACATGCAGACTCCATACAGAAGGCACCTTAGCCGAGGATTGAACCAGAGAACCTCTTGCTGTGAGGCAGCAACACTAACCGCTGCACCACCGTGGCCGCCCATTTCTCTAATTTGTATCTAATTTTTTTTTAGTAATTCTTTTTATTCCTTTTCCTATTTTAATATATTCCTCGTTTTCATTAATTTGTATCCAAATAGTCACATGATCAGAAAATCCAGTATATTTTATTCCTTTTTGAGTAATTTTTAAACTTTCAGATATTAAGAAATAACCAATTCTGATATTAAGAAATAATCAATTTCTGTCTTAATTTCATTTGTTTTATACATCCAGTGTTTAGTGTCCCATATTTTTAATTGTCCATTCCTCAGAATTTATCTAAATATTTTAACATCACAGTCCTTCTTTTTATTCCTTAGGTTACAATTGAAATCACCTGCCATTGTTATATCTATATTTAGCCAAACATAATTAAGTATACTTTTAAATATTATTTTTCTCTCTTTTTATCACATATGCATATAAGGCTACAACCCTATATACATGCTTTTCTCATCTCAAATCAACTACAGTTACTCTCCTTAGTTCTATTATTGGGGTCTATATTACTTACTCAAACTGTCAGAATGTCGAGAATGGCCACACCATCAATTTCCTTCCAAGGGAAAGAAATTGGTAGCCCAAATACGAACGACACAAGTTAACAAACACTATGAAGTGGGGGGTTTCCTCCCCACACACACCCCATACTAACTCCAAGATTGCACTACACTGGGGAAAAGGGCAGATTTTAAACAATGGCCAACCAGTTTCTTTCCCTCGGAAAGAAATCAATTATGTGGTCGTTCGCTAAAGAGGACATTCGACATTTAGGTGTTGCTGGAAGGGTACTCGACATTCTGACAGTCTGAGTAAGTAATATAGACCCTATTATTGTTGTATCTTGTTGTGTCTTTCGGCTTTTCCCGGTTAGAGGTCGCCACAGCAGAACGCCAGTCTGCTAATGATTGGCAGTAGATTTTTTTACGTGCTGAGTTGCCAGCTCTAACGCACAACCTTCAACGAAGGTACGCCCATTCACACGTCTCCACACAGAAGACACTTTAGTTGAGAATCGAAAAAGACAACGTCTTACTGTGAGGCGATAACGTTACCGCAGCACCACCACCGCAGTTGTATCTAATATCTTTATATTCTCTTTACACAATATATATATATATATATATATATATATATATATATATATATATATATATATATATATCCAAATACATTTCTTTAACTATATTCCAAATAACAGTACCATTCCAAAGCCTTTCTGTTTGCACCATTTCCTCTTCCATTGGCAATCTAATGTCTTTTAACACTATTATTTGAGCATCTACAGCCACACACCAATATATAATATTAATTCTTGAATATAATTATATATAATATAATTATATATTTTATATATAATTATATATATGTTTATTTGTATATTTTAAATATAATGAAATAGAATTTATAGTTCTAATAATAATTATTAAAATGTATTTAATTAATACTGCCTGATTAGTGTAGCAGCCATATTAGATGACACAGAGTAAAAGTCCAACAACGTTAAATTCTTTTCACTTTCTAGTAATGTTGCAACCTGAATTTCTGTCTCAGTACTGCTAGCATCTACCATTGCCAACACTCCTGCAAAATACATAATGGAATAGGCAGATGTAGAGAGCTGAGCTCATGACTAAGAAATTATATTTCCCATTAACTGAGAACTACTTCAATTAGTTTATGTTTAGCAGAATGTGCCTTCAAAGAGAGTTCAGAAATGCAGCACTGCAATATGGCATCCTGATTGGTTATCAGATTTGTTGTCTGTAGATACTATAGGCAAATCTTTCAGAGCCTCCAGAGCTAGAGAGGCTGAGACTGATACTGTGTCCAAAGTCTGTTTAAATATCTTTAAAAAAGGAAGAAGTAGGATGTTAAGAAGCTGTCTGAGCTCGTCCGTTTTTAGCATAATTAAGGACACAACCACTATTTGTTTTGGATGTTTTTCTTTAGTATCTTTAGACGAAGATTTAATTGTCTGTATTGACATAGCCCTGCTTAGCATGCTCCTTTTTGTTCATAACCCCCCCCCCCCAAACAGGCATAAGTGCAACAAACCAGCCTGTAAATCACACTGAAGTTGTACCAGACTCTGTTTACACAGCCTGCTTCACCAGGAAAAAGAACACGAGATATGAGCTCCTTATGTAAAGCCAGTAATATTAAATTCCATTGCAATTTAAGTTTTGCAAAAGTGGGTATCCTGACTGCTACAAGATCTATAAAGAAGCTGTTGCATACATAGTATTAACAACTTCCATCTGGCCCAAGCATCTCAAACAATACTTCACAAATAATCACACAGAGTTTTCCATACACAGTTTGTGAACTCAGTTAATGATGCAAGAAGGATCCGGCTTACAAATGGCTAGTGTCCATTGGTAAAGGTCCTTCCTAACTGAAGCCTCATAACAACTTTTGCTTGCTCAATAAACAGTTCTATCACTTCTGAATTCTGCAAACAAGAACCAACACTTACAATTGTAGCTAGCCTCTTCTTCATGTTGGAAGCTCTACTAACATTGCTTCTCCATTTTTTAATTTCTCCAAATCTTTTGGGTTTCTAATACCATGACAGGAAACCCATTTCTAAGTCAAAGTACAATTAAAGTTCAAGAAATTAGTATTGTTTCACTCTTTGATGTCAGCCAAAAATGCTCTTCGCAGCACCCGCAATGTGCCTAGTAATGACTCCTTCTTCAATTCATATGGAGTTATATATATTGGTATCTTATTTAAATTGGATTGTAGACTCTTTTATAAGACCCTTTGCTCCTAACACTATTGGAACTATCTGGGTATCTTTCTTTCACATCACTCTCATTTCTGCTTGCAAATCCTAATATTTTAAGACTCTGTGTCTCTTTCTCTATGCAGGACACTGTAGTCATTGGATGTGGTGATTTCAATGATCAATGCTACTTTTGTCTTCTTTTCCTGGACCACTATATCTGGTTTTCTAGCATCTATCTTTTGAACTATTGGTAATGGATGATCCCATGTGATGTAGACCATCATTTTCTATGATGCTTTGTGGCTCATATTTCTAGTATTTTTCAGCTACTTCAATACTATAATGTTTGCACAATCCCCAGTGCAACAGTCTCGCCACATTATTGTGCCTTTCAGTATACAGTCCTTCTGCCATTAGTATGTCGCAACCAGCAACGAGGTGTGTAACTGTTTCCAATTCTGTTTTATAAAACCTACATTTGTCCATTTCTCCCAGTTCAGTCGACTTTGTAAACCAATGTGTATATAGCCCACTATGTTGAGCCACCAATGTTAACCTTTCATCTCTTGGTTTGATTTCACCTCTCCTTAACCGTTCCTTCATTCATTCCTGATCAACATGAGGTTCTTCCAGAAGTTTTCTATACATGGAACTATATTTATGCATTTTCCACATTTATTGCCTTTTCATCTGGTCCTTCACCTTATATTCTTTCTTTTGTTTTTTGGCACATTCAGTTGCTGTTTGATTTTTATCTACTTCTGGTTTTATTTTCATTCCTGCTCACCTCTGATATGCTTCTGCTAGATTAAGCACAGTAGTCATCTTAGATTTATTCTCCTCATGTTTCAAAACTTTCACTATGTTTGGGTCTTGTGAGGCCAGCAGATAGGTGTGGAGTCCCACGATTGTAGATCTATACATGTAATCAATTTCAACGAGACCCATCCCTTCTTCGGAGCAGGGAATATATAATCTTGGTATGCACTGATTTTTATAGATTATTTGGCGAGCATGAAGCATCCTTCTTGTTTTAATATCTAATCTATCCAACATGTTTTGGGGCCAATCAAGCACTCCAAAACTGTAAGTTAGGACAGGAAGAGCAAATTGGTTTATAGCTTGGATTTTGTTCTTAGATGTCAATGCTGTCTTCAGGATTCATTTAAATCTTCCAAAGTATTCCTTACTAAGTTTTGTTCACATTTTTTCATGTTGTATTGCTGATCCTTCATCAGTCCCCAAGTATTTACACACTCCCTCTTACTCAAGTTCTTTTATATCACATTCTTGTCCCAACTGATGTTTACCTGGTGCTGCAGTTTTCCTGTTTTAAAGGTTGCTTTTGCACATTTATCAAGATAAAATTACATTCTTATAACATCTGAAAAAGTTTTGACAACTTGCAGTTGTGCTTTCAATTCCTCATCTGATGAGCTATACAGTTTCAAATCATCGGCAAAGAGAAGATGAAAAGTCTTTAGACATTGTTGTTTTCTAGGAGCCAAATTATAGCCATGGCCTAAGCTGTTAAGTAGACAGCTTAATGGTTTAAGGGCAAGGCAGAATAGCAATGGTGACAGAGAGTCACCCTAGAATATCCCCTTTGAATTTTTATCCCTGGGATAATAATTTGTCCTTTATTATGGCTTAATTGCAAAGTGGTCTGCCACTGTTTCATGGTCACTGTAATGTAGCTGCTCAGCGTAGGGTGTATCTTATACATTTTTAAGCACTCTTTTATTCATGAATGTGGGATACTATCAAATGCTTTTTTGTAGTCAATCCATGCCATACTTATATTCTTCCCCTTTTTACAGTTCTCCACTATGACTTTATTTAACAACAAATCATCCTTTGTTCCATAAGACTTTCTTTTATTGCCCTTTTGTTCTACTGCCATAATTGAGTTTTCTTCTAAATGACTATAAACTCTGTCTGCATCAATTCTCATGTATAGTTTATACGTTGTCAGAAGGCAAGTTATTAGTCTATAATTTTTGGGATAGCTTGCACGTTCACTCTTAAGTAGGAGCATTGTTTTTCCTGTTGTTAGCCAGGTTGGTGTCCTTTCAAGGTATGTATATAAATAGTTCCTACTCATGGCTAAATCTTCTTGCAAAGATGTTAGTATTTTTAACCAAAGGTTAGGTACTGCATCTGGGCCTGGGGTTTTCCAATTAGAGGCTTTTCTTAACTTTGTTTCAATCTCTCTGGCTGTTACTTCATCACATTTCATATCCTGTTCCTTTAAACTTCTTATTCTTTCTTTTACTTCTTTCATTCATTTAGCATCTCTGTTATGTTCCACAGGATCTTCATAGATACTTCTCCAAAAATGCAACTATTTCTTCTTTTGTGGAGGTCTTTCAATTCCTTTTACATTGTTCCCCAATTCTCATCAATAAATTGCTTATTTTGTACTTTCCCTTTATATTTATCTGCATATCTTCTAAGTTTTTCTGCCTGTGCTGACATTTTTAGTTTATTATTTGCAGTAGTGCATGATAGATCCTGATCTATTATAATACTGCGCATTGCTTTTATCATGTCTATCTTTTTGAGTATTTTTGTTGATCTGTTCTCTCTTCTGTATTCTTCTAATAGTGACACTTCTTGTCATAGTTGCTTTATGGTTTTCTTTGTTCGATACTTCCATGATGCTGTTGTGGAGGAACTTTTATCAATTATTAATTTAGCTGCACAGTAATACATCCTGTTTACTTCAGTTATATCACATGAATCTCTATGGATAGTCCTAATTACTGTCTTAATTTGCTTTATCAAACTTCTGACTTTTTGTTTTTATTGACCTTCTGCAGTCTATTTTTTTCATTGATCTCAGTATGTCTATCTATTTCAATTAAGTTTATTTATTTATTTATTTACATTTGTTAACCGGGAGTGTCTGACTGGACGTAGGTCCATTTTCAGCGGAGGCCCGGGGAGAAAAGCTCCATAGTTAAAATAAACAGACAGTAGTTACATTAGATTACATAGCGATTAACAATTTAACATAGCAATTACTTACAACATATTTACAGATGAAGAACATAGTACATCAGTAGACAACTAGAATCTTTACCTGTGAAGTACATAACATACATTAACAAATGTTTCAATAAGAAGTTCCTGCTGTATAATAAGTACTAGGCTTACGAGCATCTGAGCTTGCTATAATCAAGGTAGTTAGTGGAGTGGAAAGAAAGGTAGTGGTTGGATGGGGTGGGTGATATTAGAGTGGCAGTTGCAAGGGCATAGCCAGCATGTTTTTAGTAAAGTTTTGAAGTGGGTGCATGATGGTAAGGAGGTAATTGTGGGTGGGAGGGAGTTCCATAATTTGGCTATGGTGCAAGAGAATAGTGCTTCACCAGCAGAGTTATTGGCTTTAGTGATCTGCAAGTTATTTTTGTTGCTGGATCTTAGTGGTCTGGTGGTGCGATAGGGTTGGAGTAGATTCTGGAGGGATGGGACATTTAGTGGATGGTTTACTAGTTTGTGGGCGAGTGAGAGTTGATACCACTGAAGGAGGTGAGGGAGTTCAAGCCAGCCCAGTTTAGCAAGTGAGAGATAGTGGTGACTACGGTAGGATGCCCCTGTGGCGAATTTGGTGATTTTGTTGTAGCAGGTCTCTAGCTTGTTTAGATCGCATTGCCTTAGGTTGGTATATATTGGAGAAGCATAAAGTAGGGTGGAGATAAGGTGGGAATTTGCTATTGAAATCTTTGCTGCTTTGGTGAGAATTTGCTTATTTCTGTATAATGCTCCTAGTTTTTTGTGGACTTTTTTTATGGTCATGGATATGTGAATGTCAAATTTTAGTTTATTGTCTATTTCCACTCCTAGCAATTTGGTGTGTTCAGTTGGGTATATAGTGGTGTTGTCTTTTGCTGTGATGTTAAAGTGAGAGTTGTTTTGAGTATGTTTGTTGGGTTGGAAGATGAGTAGTTTAGTTTTGTTTGGGTTGAGTATTAATTGGGTATCGGATAACCAAGTTTCAACAGAGGAAAAGGCTTCCTGTGTGACTTTTTGCAGTTTGGATAGGGACTGGGCTGAGCAGATGATGTTTGAGTCATCTGCGTATTGTATGAATGTGCCATGTTTGGTGGTAGAGGCTAGATTATTGGTGTAAACAGAGAAGAGTAGGGGTCCAAGGATGGATCCTTGGGGAATCCCTATGGAGGCAGGTAGTTGGGGAGATATGTCATTCTGCCATACAACGGACTGTTGGCGGTCAGACAGGTAACTCTGAAACCAGTTGGTGACTGATTGAGAGAAGGATAGGTTATTGAGGACAGAGATACGTTGTTTGTGTGGGACCATGTCAAATGCTTTAGATAGGTCTAGGAAAGTAGCAGAGGAGAGATAGCCATTGTTTTTATACTGAAGGATAGTGTTAGTAAAGGAGAGTAAGGCAATGGTGGTGCTATGGTTTGGTCGGAAACCATGCTGAGTACTGGAAAGGAGGTTGTTAGTAAGGAGGTAGTCTGAGACCTGAGAGTGTATGCATCTCTCTAGTATTTTGGAGAATGGAGAGATAATAGCTATGGGGCGGTAATTGGTTAGTTCTGTGGAGGGTCCACCTTTGTGGAGGGGAATTATATGTGATACTTTCCACAATGTGGGAACGTAACTTTATGACAGAGATCGCTTAATCAAGATGGATACTGGGTAGGCCAGAGCATCAGCAACTCAAGCAACTCTTCTCTTAGCTTGTTTGCTTCTAAACTGAGGGGACATTTTTTGTTTTCCATTTCATGTGGGAATTACATAGAACATTGCATTACATCTTCCTTTGGCACATCTCTTCAATTTCACCCTGTGCTATCCGTTGCTCTGTCATATCAGAACTCACTGGCCTATCACTCCTCAGCATTAACTGCATCAGAGTTTCCACAGTTTCATGTTCCTTCCCTTGCTGTCTAGCTTTAAGTCAACATTTATACTGGTTTCCTGTGGAAGGCTCCAAAATATCTTGATATGGCACCTGACCAATTGCTTGTTGTTCTACTGGTTTCCCCTTAGTTTGGATATCCATTGCTCTATCCTGGTGTGGTGCTTTCTGCATTAGATTTTCTACACTGAATCCTTCACTTTGCAGGTGCTCCATAACTTCAACTTCTGTTCTACTTCTACTTTACTCATTTTATTTTCTATGTTCCCTCTTTGTGATATTATTTTTCTTATTGTGAAATTTTCCATATCTGGATGCCTTTGCCTGTATTTCTCTTCCAATATCATTGGGGTAGCCTTCTTTATATTGATTAATTTGGCTTTCTCCTTTGCATAAATAGTGCACCATATCAAATATTTCTTTCTTTCCCATGTCCATATTTCTTTTTTATACTTTTCAATATCTCTTGGTTTTGTTGTTTACATTTTCGCACTTCCACAGATGCTTCTTTTTCCAAACAGATCAACGTTTCTTTGTCTATATACTGTTTTTCAAAAATCTGTTGCATTAATGAATGCAAATGTTTATTTCAAGCTTCTGACAGTTTTTCCTGTGGAAGTATTTTTCTTTCCTCTAATTTATCTGTTATTCTTTTTGTACATCTTGTGTCTGGAAAGTCTGGGCTTTTTGCATAATAGTAACAATACATAATTTCTTTCTTATCCTCAGTAGTCCATTCTATCATCTTTATGGCTTTTCTTTGCTCTATCAGTTTTGTGATTTTTGTGGACTGCAAATTCATTCTACAATATTAAGGCCATCCTCCCACTGGGCCTGGCCTGGCCTTATTATATGAATGTTTCTGTATTTTGAGGATTCTGCACTGTTATTTTTTCCAGTCCTGGCACCAGTGCACCTACCAGGATTGGACACTTTTTATCCTGGGTCTTCTGCACCCAGCTGTCTTTTTTGTTTTTGACTTGCTTCTGTCCATGATATATGCTATATAAATATAGTCTATATATCAGTGTCGCCTTGGTGAAATTTTGTGAAAAACAGGATCCTCCTCATGAAGGTACTCACAAAGACTTGAGGATGAATTCAATTTCAGCACCACTACTCTCCTTTGCTTGCTGACTTTTCATCTCTCCATTAGGACCCCTGTAGGGTTCCATGAATGGTCAGCAAGTCACATGTGTCATGCATGCTAGAGTATTAGTTTTGAGTGAGTCCATCTCGAGACAACACATTCTATAATAGCATCCTTATCATGGCCTCCGAATATCCCAGTTATGTGACTATTACAGCATGCATTTACAAAGTTCTAGGGCTACATCCCACTTAATTACAGTTACAAGACAGTGATTCAGTACCAACGCTCCTTCAGCAACAGAGCTAGTGATAACAGCTGCTTGGTACATTAATGCTATATGTATTACTGAAAAGAAGGTTGTTACTTAGCAATGATATGTAAGTGGCAGATGTTCCTAGGGTAGTATAAAATTACACAATTCTCCTTCCTAGCTATTCCAACCCTCCATTTATGAACTGTGAAGTATCACATGTTTTAGGGGAAACCAAAACATGTAACTATTTACCACAAAACTCTTTACTCCATTAAACATTTCCTTTCACAAAAAGGATTATAGATTAGAAAACTGTGAAGCAGTATTTTAGGCTTGCTTTCCATTTACTGCAGTACTTAGCACAAAATACAAGCTGTTAGTATATTTCAGTAAAGTAAGAGAGGAGAAATGCTTGCTCTCCTGGAAAAAAAAAAAAACTTTTGATAGATTATTTGCTGTACATGAAATTATAGATGAAATGTGATTCAGTTAAATGTGTTTCAGATTAAATTTTTACATATTTTGGGATTAGATAAAAATATTCTTAGATTAAAAGTATTATATATTTAGTTCCCTATTAGACACCCACAATGTTGAGAACACAACTTCGACAATGCAAAACTTTGATATGTGGCAGTAGGTGGTTGTCTAAGATCGCAGCACTGCAGGGAATGAGGTATATATATATATATATATATATATATATATATATATGTGTGTGTGTGTGTGTGTGTGTGTATATGTATATATATATATATATATATATATATATATATATATATATATATATATATATATAGATATATATTTAGCTTACATAAATGAACTAGCACTCCAAAGGCTTCGAAAACAGTTAAAGTCATTTATTAATCCAAACGGCTTAAAAATCCAAGGCAAGATGAAACTCACCTAAAAATCAGCCATGACCAAATATATGTTAACCAACAGCCAAAACAGGTTAAAACACAGACTGGTTTCACCCCATGGTGTCTTCAGTGCACACAGGAAGTAAATACAGGAAGTGATCCCACAAATGAGGTATATAAAGGTCAAGCAGCCTGAAAAATAAAATGTATAGCTCAACCCAAAGAATGAAAACTATGACTAAAATGTTTCATTTAAACCAGGTTTGTATAAACATCCCAACTTGATGATCCACATTCTTTCCTTCTTATCTAGAATATGATGTTTTGTATTAATTGACAAGTACTCCGCCTTCACACAATCAATACCCACAAAATGTGCCTCTGGGTGATCTAACAGATGTTTAAATAATGCAGTTCTAGTTCTTTTACACTTTATATCATTAATATGCAGTGCTATTATATGTTTAAAAAGACATGAAGTCTGTCCCACATAGAAAGCACCACACTGACACACCGCCATATACACCACCCATTCCATATTACAAGTAATAAGACATCTAATATCAAAAATATAAATATATAAATATATATATATATATATATATATATATATATATATATATATATAGCAGAGGGTGTGGGGGACACAGCCCCCACATGGGTGGTGTGCTGTGGCTTTCTCCCCAGCAAAAACTGTGTCTTTGATGTTTTTGTTGTATACTCATGTGTCACTGCTACAGTGTCAATATTGTGGATGTTGATAATCTGAGCACTTGATTATCTGATATAGACCCATACACATGCGTGTGTGTGTGTGTGTGTGTGTGTGTGTGTGTGTGTGTGTGTGTGTGTGTGTGTGTGTGTGTGTGTGTGTGTGTGTGTGTGTGTATGTCTGTGTAGTTCTCTCACTCTCTCTCATATATGTGCACACGCACACACACACACTCACACACACACACACACACACACACACACACACACACACACACACACACACACACACACACACACACACATCACATACGAGAAGCAATTATATAATTATTATTACTTGTATATTACATTCCAACACAGGATCTTTTACGTTTCTTGATTTCTGTTTGCTAACATCATTTAGGAAATGGACAATGGTTAGAAAATCTATTTGAAAAATAAATGTGAGCTCTGTGATGTATTGGGAATGAGCATTTCCTATGACTTAATTGACTGGTTCTATTTAGTTGCCCAGGACTGGTGAAGCTGATGAGGGGAGAGAAAGGAATGAAGGGGCTGTACTTGACTGCCTCTCTTCTTGGGGCATGGAGAAGATGGTGGTTATGTGCTGGGGAAGCATGCAGAGCATGTCAGACTAAATTCCAAGCCAAATAGGGATGGAACTGCAGCAGAGGTCAGGTGGAGCTTGGCCTCATCATGTCATATAGCACTCACCTGGAAGGTGGGCTCAAGACAGGTATGTCAGCACAGAGGTGGGTATTTGCACCTCTCAGCCAAGCACGGCCCAAGTGAGCCCACTATGATGGCCTCTCCCTCTCACTGGTTAGCCCGACTCTTGCCTCTGTTGTCTGCAGGGGAATAATGGATCCAATGGAATGACTAGAGAGGAGAGCTGAAGTTTGGAAGAGGGTGGCATTAATAAAATAAAATCCAAATTAAAAATCAATAAATCACCTATGTATGTATACACACACAGACACACACACACACACATTTATACAGGCTGAAACATGGCATGTCTACAGCTAGTAGAGTTGGTTTTATTGGCATAAATGTACCCACAAAGACTTAAAATATAAAAAGGCATGTAATTCAGCAGCCATTATGCTGAAACACTGGCATGTCCTTAAGGGGATATTTGTATATATCCCATGGGCCTCCACTACAGGTAGTACACAGTGAAGACTATCTCTGCTGGATCTTTCTTGCAGTTCTCACTGAATTGTATGCCTGTGTGACATTTTTACCCTTAACGTTCCTTTTGTTGATTTTTTCTTGAACACACATACACACAAAAAAAAGTGGCTGATTGCATATAACAGCTTTAATTTTTGTCTGAGACTGGGTAATAGGTGGGACCGGGGAATTTGCCCTTTCCCAATTGTAGTGTGATTTTGTACACTGTATAGATAATTAGCAGGAGTTTTTTCGGGGGAGGCACAGCAGTGAATGTCAGTTCATGCAAAAAAAATGTTTAGGTTAGTTTTATTTTTTTTTTTAAATTTGCAAGGTTGCTGATCAAGCATTTACACTCGATCAGCTGTGGTTTGATGTTTATTTTACTGTAGAAGGAATATACACCTGGCAGGCTGAACACTGGCGCTAAATGATTGTCCCAGTTATGTTAAACCCAACTCCATGTGTAAAAATTGATAGACAGATGGCTGGGCATACACCCATATATATATATATATATATATATATATATATATATATATATATATATATATATATATATACACACACACACACACACATACACACACACACACACACACACACACACGTGTGTATGGTACTGTTCATATAACTGAATATTAATTTATTGATTTTTTCAAGGATTCTGCATTTCATCAAACTGATTTGGTTGATGTTTGCAAAATCAATTAAAAATAAATGTATGTGTGTGATTGAATATGAACGTGAGTGCATGCATTTATGTCTGTGTTTGTATGTGTTCAGTGTGTGATTTGGGTTTGGGGTGACTTATTGGTGTTTGGAACTGCAAGACTGGTTACAGTGGGGTAAGGAACATTTCCTTATTTCCCACTGTTGTTCAATCTCACAGTTAGTCTGTATAAGTAGTTGTGTGTATGTGGGGGATGCAGATAGACTTACTTCCCTGCAAAAACACTGATTTGAGATGTTCATTGTTTCTTCTCACTATATCAAAATGTCAGTTTGGTGAATTTTGACATTTCAATATAGATCATATACATATGTATGTATATGGGAAGGAGCTAAGAACCAGTAGAGGAATATATGCTGTTTACTGCCACTAAAATAATGTTGTGAGTATAGTTGAAATGAGTCAGGTCTGCTGACAGCAGCACAAAGAACAGAGAGCCTGTTTGGAAGGTCATTTTTAGCTGTACATTCTGTTAGACAGCTGGTATCATAGCATTCTTAGCAAAATTAATATTTCACTATCTGGATCACTGCCACAGTACAATGTTGATGAAACCTGCTCCGTCTCTAAAATATTTAAACTTGATTAGCAGTTCAAATGTAGAAACCTTAAATAGCTGATCACTAAAGTTTGTTCTTGGTTCTGCCATTATATTGAACTGATATGATTTATGTTCTGATTTTGCAATAGAGGCAGACAACAGTAACAGCGGTTAAAAGTATTACTCAACAAAATAAGGAAATATGAGCAGCAAAGTAGAAAGTGAAAGATCGATTCTGCATTACTTTCAGAATGTTCTTTAAGACAGCATGTGTGTGCATGTTCACTCAGGATACAAAACAGGTTATTTTTCTGGCAAGTACAAGTGAAAACGTAAT
Source organism: Protopterus annectens (assembly GCF_019279795.1). Classification (NCBI taxonomy): domain Eukaryota; kingdom Metazoa; phylum Chordata; order Ceratodontiformes; family Protopteridae; genus Protopterus; species Protopterus annectens. Next base: position 780,708,196 of record NC_056731.1, read on the forward strand.
GTACGAGATTCAGCAAAGGAACTGCTGAAGCAGAGAGCTGTTTTAACTGTGGAAACTGTACTGATAAAAAACAGTGCTAGCTTGTATCTATAACTGTATACAACATATACTATATTCACATTGGTGCCTTGAGACAATTCTTCATGAACTAAATATGAACAAGATACTTAAAACTGAAAGATGACTGAGGAAGTCTCTGAATTTATCAGAGATGAAAGCGCTAAACTTGTGGATTTAATAAACAAAACTGTTATTTCTTAAGAGCGCTTCTTCTCCTGGTGCTTTTTGTTATTTTTGAGGTGTGTGTTTTTTGCTTTATTTATTTTAAAGATCTCACTTTGGTGATCCAAGAAGTAGTTTGGCATCACATTAAAAAAGTCGGAGCCATTTCATTTCTGGAATCCCATGGAAGGTGTGCCCATACAGAAAATTGTCATAATAATTGCAAAATTAAATGTCTTATTGCCAGATTGCATATTGACTGGAAACAAAAATTCAACAGTCATGTAAGGGAGGAACATCAGAATTCTAATAATGAAAACATGACTATCTATATGTATGTATATATATATATATATATATATATATATATATATATATATATATATATATATATATATAATGTCTGTATGTGTGTTTACATGTATAAATATATATAAAATTGATTTGAAAAGAATATGTAAAGTGTCAGTGTCCACATACAAAATCATGACAGTAGAAATTGCACATTATTAAGATATGGATGCAAACTGAGAACACAGAAAATGATGCTCACTGATATATTGAAATATAATTGACAAAAATAAATGTTTGTCAATTACCAAGTTTTGCATCTTGTCTTGTATACATACTTTTACTTACCAAATTTACACTTCTTTGAATCATACATTGCAGACTCCACTTCAGCAAAACAGCATTAAACTGAAAGCACAGACTATAGAACTTCTTTCCCTAGGAAACAAACCACTTGGCCACCAGGAGAAAAAAAATCAAAAGAAAGGAACTAAGCCCGCCCAAGTGGGGGCTTCACTCCCTACACCCCCTAAACTAAATATACTAATTCCAGGATCACACTATACTGGGGAAAAGGCAAAGTTCACCCTGGTGGCCAAGTGGTTTGTTTCCCAGGGAAAGAAGTTTGGTAGTCCGTGCTTTCTGTTTAATGCTGTTTCACTGAAGTGAAGTCAGTGATGTATCATTCAAAGAAGCGTAAACTCGATAAGTAAAAGTAGACCCATACACACACACACACACACACACACACATATATATATATATATATATATATAAAATATGCACACACACACACACTTTCATATGTATATGGATATTACATATGTGTGTGGATGTGTGTGCTCGTATGACACATAAGACATGCACAGGCACACACATTTTTTAGTAAAAAAATTATCTGCAGCTCAACATGGCTTTAAACAGCATTTAAATGGCAATGGTTCTCTTATCAATCTGTTTAATGTGACTGATGGCATATATTCTTATATTCTGTGTTTGCTTACAGAAAAGCAATAACAGTGCTTTATATTCTACACAACACTGTTTGGTCCATGAGTCTTAATACGCAGACAGAATGACTTCAGGCAATTCATTGCATTATAGTGAATCTGCTGCGATAATAGGCATTTGTCAGATATCCAAGATGTATAAATCAACAAAGTTGTTGAATTTTTTCACAAAGGGAAGTCAAACAATGATGCAATATGAGTTTCCCCCCTTTCTGAATTTGTCTGCTTATTGTCTTTAGAATGCCAAGAAAATTGCAATTACTAAACATCAGTATATCTTGCAATTCATGTGACCTCAAGGTTTAAAACTTCTGATAAGAAAAAAACAGATTAAGACAGCACTGCTTTAAATGTCAGTTCAAACTATTTTTTTTTCTCTTATTGTACAGCTTGTCCTTGCCCCAAAACTATATTCAGTCCTGGTCAGCGATAAACTGACTAGTGAGTAAGGCTGGATGTTTTGTACATTAGATACATAGCTGAAACCTTAACTATGCCTGCACATGGTGAAATACAAGTTTAGGAAATGTTAAGGGGTGGCCCTATTCATGAATTCCTGAACAAGCCCTCTGCTAGCAAACAAATGTGGTGCTTCAGCATATGTACAAAGCATCATAAACATAATATACATGCCCAGTTATGTAAAGACTTAGCTGGTTTACCTCCACTGGACAAACAACCTTTCCAGTCTTCTTGCTTCACTCCTATAGTAAAAATTAAAAAAAGTACAGTTGCGTAAGTAAACTTACCATAACATAAGATGTCCAAATGATCATTGCTGCAGCAAACTAAGCTATATGGATTATACCATGCATAGAATATAATAGCCAGCCAGCTTCCAAAGCTTCTGGGCACCTTCCACATGCCCAAACCATTAGTCAACTCGAGCTGAGGTGATTAAAAAGACAGATTTGGGCACCACATCTTTCAGAGATTTCATGCCAACTACCTGAGGGAGGCAAAGCCCCGAGGTGGCATTGCTAGGAAAAGAATAAGTACAAGTCCACACCCTTGCATTAAAAGCTCACAAATAACAAGGGGGAATAGAGGAAGTGGCTTGGGCAGCAGTGATCATTCAAACATCTACAGTTACAGTAAGTTTACAGACGCAGCTGTACTTTGTTCTTCATATTGTTCACTGCTGCAGAAACCTTAGCTATATGGGCAGATTACCATACCTTAGAATATTTGGGAGGTAGAAGGTGAAGGGTCCAGGAGCCCCTAGAGTATGTTCTTAGGTTCATAGAATTATTCACAGGTTCATAGATAAGTACTAGGCTAACTGTCTGTGTGGGCCATTTAAAGCCTAGCCAGTTTCCCTCAAAGGTGAGAATCAAACCCTGTACCTTGTGTCTGCAAGGTAAACACCTTAATCATTATGCCAATTCCTCCCAATAACCAGACCTGACAAGTCTCAAACCCAGGACTCTCTGCACCAAAGTCAAAGCATTGCACCAGTATGCCAGGTCAGCTTAGCAAAGTTTTTCTTAGATCTGGAGAAGGAATCTAGTTTATTTTTCTTCTTTAAAGTATGCACAGAGACAACATTACTACTTCTAAAATACTTCTAGAGTCCAACCCTTTCCAAAAAAGTATATATGAAGCCAAGGCCCTGGTAGATTGAGTCTTGACCCTGCCTGGAATATTTTTGTTGTGGTGGGAATAACAAAAGGTAATAGCATGAGATAACCATTTGTGAATAGGTTGTCCTTTCTATGTATCTTCACAAAAAATGAATGACTGATATGAAGTTCTGAAAGATTTTACCCTGTCAAGATAGTAACTGTGTTAACTGTGGACATCCAAGGTATGAAAATATGGAATAATCAACCCTCAGATACCTCATCCCAGACCTCTCCCCCACTTTTTAGACGCATCTAGACAGTACCTCAGTAAAATGGCTATGTCCTTGTACTAACTAGACTTACTCTGTTTTCTTTTTTCTTTACTTTTCTTCTTCCCTATTTTTTCTCTCTACACCCCTTTCAGCTTTTCTTTACCTCTCATTACACTTTATCATTCCTCTTATAAAATTTATGTTTTGATTCTTTGTATTGTAATGATTATTGTGATATGCACATCACATAGGTTGTAGTTTATGTATTTTTTGGTTTTAAGATTGTAATTTGCAATTTCCTGAAGAAAAAAAATACTATTTGTTTACTGTTAGCTTTATATTTGTTATTACTTCTATTGTAACACCTTCTTAAACCATGTAATAATCACTGGAGCTTTTCTCCCCGGGCCTCTACTGAAAATGGACATATATCCAGATAGACTAGCCCGGTCAACAAATGTAAAATAAAATAAATAAATAAATGAAGTATCCTCTCACCCTCATTTTTGGGTACAGAATAGAAAACAGGAAGATGGACAGATTGGTTTAAAATAAACTTGGATACCACTTTGAGCTTATAAGAAGGATCAGTTCTCAAGGAAACCCTGTCTATGTGGAAGATGGAATGGGGTGACCCACCATAAGAGCTTGCAGCTCAGATACCCTTCTTGTGGAGGTCAGAGCAGCAAAACTGTTTTCCATGTTAAGAACCTTAAGTCAGCTAGCATGATAAGGTGCTCCAAATGGAGCAAGTGTTGACTTCACTAAACCAAAATTAAAATCCCAAGGAGAAGCCACCATTTTTCTGGGAGGCATCTCATGTAGCACTCTTTTCAAAAACATTTTTGCATGAGAATGCAACGAAAGAGGAAGCTCCATGGACAAACATGGTGAAATGGCTGACAAATTAACCTTGCTAGAAAAGTAAGATAGTAACTCACACAAATACTGTAAAACTACAGGAACACTAGCTCTGAATGGATGATGGTTAATTTCTTGGCACCAAAGACAAAGCCTTTTCCATTTGCTTATATATGATTTTCTAGTAACCATTGGTAGCTTGTGATATTGGACTGCAGCCCTCCAGCTGTGAACCACAATGGTACAGTCCGAAAAGTTAATCCGGACTGCTGCCTTACCAGTCCAGATTCAGGAAGAAGGCAGCAGACTGCTGATTCCCCAGAAGTCTATGCTGTGCTAACCACATAGACTGGAAGGGGATTAGACTGCAGAGTCAGCAGTCTTGAATTCACAGGAAGGAACAAAGAGCTGAGAAACTGGAAGTATGCATTCAGGCACAAATGCAGACTCAGGATGAAGAAGCAAGCTGTGGATTTTATTGCAGGTACAGATGAAGAAGCAAGCTGTAGATGTTATTGCAGGTACAGAGAGAGAGTGTGTGTGTGTGTGTGTGTGTGTGTGTGTGTGTGTGTGTGTGTGTGTGTGTGTGTGTGTGAAATGCCCCAGTTGATTTATACTGGTGGCTAGAGAGAACTCAGGATACCTGCTGGTGGTGGTTAGAGAATACCAGGCTTGAGCCCTGTACCTTGGGTGCAGGTAACAAGAGCCTGAATTCCCTACCCACCACCATTTGTGAACCTTTTGCAGATTTTTGTCCATATTTTGTTCTGTTCTGTTCTGTTCCTTGTAAAATCTGGGGTTTCTGAATGCTTAATTCCTTAAATAGCTGATGGTGCAGTGGTAGCATTGTTGCCTCACAGCTGGAGGTTATTTGGTTTGATTCTTGGTAGGGGTGCCTTCTGTGTGGAGGCTGCATATTCTCCCTGTGTTACAAAGACATGTGTCTGCAGTATTTCTCCCTGGGCCTCTGCTGAAAAGTGTTCCAAGTCAGACTTTCCTGGTTAACAAATGTTAAATAAATAAAATTGACAGGCATTTGAATTTCAGACTTCATATTCTTCAGAAAGTACATAGTAACACAAAACCTTTTATTCTAGCAATTTTCTAAGTTTATAAGATGAATATTTGAAATTTGTCCCTATTTTTGGAACTGTATTCCCCCATTATTGGCTTTGTCCAGGTTTTTTGTGCTATGGTTGAGAGCTATGGTGAGAACTGCATTCACTGAATATGTTTGCGGGCTGTATTCCCCCATTACTGGCTTTGTCCAGGTGTTTTGTGCTAAGAGGTTGACGGCTATGTTGAGAATTGAATTCACTAAATGGTAGCCATTTAAGTTTCAGTCTTCCTCTCTTTCACAAAACAGCAGATATGGCATAGTGGTATGTTGCTCTGACTATTTTGCACAAGGTCCTGGATTCTGGACTTGGCAGTGAAATGTATGGTGGTAACACAGCATTTTATTCTAGCAACTTTCCAAGATTATACAAGCAATGTTTAAAATGTGTCCCTGGTTTTTGGGCTTTTGTCCCTCCCCAATACATTTTGGCTTTTTCCAGATTTCTTGTGCTGCAAAGTTGAGAGATACATCTAAGTGTTGAGTAGATTTTACAAGGAGCTGAGAGCTTGAAGAGAAGTTTAGTGCTGCTTATGCTGAGTAGGCTTGCATTGTTAATAGCACAACAGGTAGTGTATCTGCTTTTGATGCAGAAGGCTGTATGTTGTATGTAGATGAATTGCTGATATTGTACTGTGTTGTAAACAGAGTGGATACTGCCATCTTGAGAATATCCTCTTTGGTGAAGATACCTAGTAACTATGAACCCGTCCGTTTTTTGCCATCCATTCCCTATTGCAATATTACTAGCTTATTTTTTAATGTAAAATAGGCAATTTATTCCTCAAGGCAACAGCACTTTATTTGTAGATGAAACAATGAAATATAAAGTTGTTTGCAAGCAGCAACCTCTTCATTAGTTACAGGTCTTTTTAATGTGGAATTATTTAGATGACTTTTACTTCTGCATAGATTGTGCATATTTACTGATACTGGTGGATTTTAGAAGTTTGAGTAGACTTTTATGATGGAAATGTTCCCAACTGGGGAGTTTTGTCATTATTGGTGCATGCATTTTGTTTCATTGTTTACTGGACAAATGTTCAAAACAATACATTTAAAACACCCTCTAACAACTGTACTTATTATACAAGGAATATAATTTAATACGATCAGGAAGGTGCATCACAGAACACATGTATGTTTTGTGTGCAAGGGGCCTATAATTTGAAAATAGCCCAAAGTTAATCTTTATCTGCCACTAGCCAAATGTATTTTCTTTGAATGTGGGTTTCAATACTGTTACAATGAATGTGAGTTTCAAGGGCAGAGAAGTTTTAATGCTAAGTCTGTTTTCATTGTGAGACTGCTTTGTTTTGTTTAGCAGATGTCTTAGTGTTTGTGCTGTAAGATGCAAAATAAAACTTTCAAATAAAGTCCAAATCATTGTAGAAGTAAAGCAGTATGCACATTAGTGTTTATGGTAAATGGGGTGAAATAGTCAAGTAATGGGACATTGAAATGGCTGCAGGGGGAGGCACTATTCGACCATCATTTTGTGAGGGGGAAGGGTGGCAAACTCAAAGACAGCCCCGGCTGAACTATACCTCTCAACTGCTCAGATTTTCACAGAATGAATAGATTTTTGCTTCTTATTTTTGGTTTGTTCCTCATAAAATTTGTGGTTTTCTGGCAAATCATTTAGGAATTAAGTCGCTAAATAATGACAGACATTGAGTTCCAGACTTCATAACCTTCAGAAAAAATGCATGCTAAAGCAAGACCTGTTATTCTATCAACTGTCTCAGTTTATACAAGAGAAATTTTTAGTACTGTTTGTATGTTCCCCCAGTATATTTGGCCTTGTCCAGATTTCCTGCATTAACAGGTTGAGAGGTACATACAAATAAATTGCTTTATAGAAATAGGCATATCCAAACTTCTCAACTGTCCTCGATTTTGGCTCAAAATGTTGCTCTTCCCCTAATAATCCCTCAGCAAAATGGCAATTTTGGAAGAAAACGTGGAGGGTTTACAATTAATAAATAACTGCAATAATCAGAGTTATAGATTATTTTTATTTCAGAAATGCATGTAGATTCTTTTATTTTTGTCAGCTGCTCAAGTTAGCAGTACTAATATTAAAAAAGTGCCGCTTCTTTGACAGGTTCCCAGCTGTATTGTGTGGCTATTTTATATTTTTGCATCACATTTTTGGATCAATTTTCATAAAATTGTAGTTTTCTGGCAAATTAGTGGCAAATCATTAAAGACTAAAATTAGAAAATAATGACAGACATTTGAGTTTCCGATTTCATACCCTTCAGAAAATTCATACTAATGCAAGACCTACTATTCTATAAGTTTATAAGAGCAATATTTAAAAATTGTCCTTATTTTTGGGCCTTTGTCCCACTTCTATGTATGGCTTTGTCCAGATTTCTTGCTCTGAGGTTGAGAGGTATGACAAATGTGTCAGGGCCATCACAGTCAGCCAGAGACATTTCAAATTGTGACATACTTGTTGCACCCCACTCCCCCATGTAGTGACTCTGGATGTGTCCAAACAAGACAAGGAACAGTTATGCAGTGCAAGTGTGCAGAGTGTCCCCCATCTAAGGTAAACACAAGTACTACAGTGGCTTTTCATCTGTCCTTGATTTTGCAGAATGTTCTGGTTTCTGTCATATTTTTATACTGTTGATTTATGCTTATTATTATTCAGAAATGTTTAAGTAGCAATGCTTTAATGACCATCAAGTAAGCTTGTCTGAGATTGTAAGATGCAAGTAATCTTTAATAAGCATACTGTTAAAGAACTGCCAACATTGAAAGCCTTTCTGTTGTTGCCATGCAGAGAATACTTACATAACTAGATAACGTATAAGCCTTGGGTATTGAAATGCATATGACAGTACTTGTAATAAAGGACAGGTTTACATTATTTTAAGAAGCTCATTACATTTGTTGGTGACTTGCAGTCATCTTTGCAGGCTTTACCTGTAAACTAAACAGAATCCCAATCTATCATGTGTGGTCCATAACCTGTGCAGTAATCCTTTAAGCAATGTATCTTGAGCTTGTTTCTTGTTTGCTTTTCATTTTTTACTTTGATCATGTTTTCCCCATGAAACAAGTGGATAGTTGTCAGGCAGCAGTTCTTTTTTGGATAAGAAACATTTTGATAAGTGGAGGTATCACAGAGATTGCTACTTTCAGCATGTTACTTAGTACTTTTATAAAGCTGAATATTAATTATAATTAGAACTTCAGTGCCAGGAGAAGTGGTTTGAGTTGAGTGCTGCTTGTTTTTCTTATACTTGATTTTGACTGGCATTCCAGTAATGTATTTAAAAAGTAATTTATTTTTTCATGCCTCACAACCTTTTTGTTTCCATCTAGATATTAAGTAAGCTGTCATGCAGCCAATGCATTGAAATATTTTTTTTCTTCTACACTTCCTTTTGTCTTGATTGGGCTCTCATAATGACAGTTTGGCACCCAAGTCAGCATATTTAATTAAAGTTACAGTTTTTGTGGTTTTGAGTATAGCTTCTCCCCTTTATAGTTGGCCACACCCCTTCCCATTGACACCACCCATTCAGCTGTCTCCTGCAGTCCCCCTTTGATTTGAAGTCACCAGCCACCACTGTTAGTAACAGATTTTCTTGCTTCCATTACAACCTGATGCTCATCCTTAGAAAATAAGTGCCTAAACGGTATTAAGACCCTTTCAACCAGGCAGTTAGTTGTAGTTGTTTGGGATCAGGATGTATCAGGCACTGGTGATCTAGTCTGAGTGAATCCATTCTGTCATTAAGCTTGTCATAATTTCCCCTGGTCAGTTCCAAAAAAAGGGAGAACCACTACTGCCTGGGCCAGATGGGAGTCACCACAATGATATTTTGGGAGTCCTACTGAATCTTCAGACACACTCAGGGAATCAGAGGAAAAGGTGAAAAAGCATATAAGAACATTGCTGTCCAATGTAAGGAAATTACAGCTGTCTTCCAGGCCTTCTTTTATGGAGTCCTTAAACAGAATTTTGCCAATTGGTTGTTTAGAGAAGAGGCAAAAGGGTTTATCTGAGGAATTCCCCACAGCTGGAACAAACCTTGAAAGATCCTCTGACTCACTGTTTATTCCTGAATGTCTGCAGTGGTCCTGCTCAGCTTGTCTGACACACAGTTTTGCTCTGACAGAATGTAAGATGCCTGTAGAGTGAGATTGTGTTGTAAAGCTATATCCCATGCTAACATGGCTAGCCTGCATTCTGGCTATGACCTGGTTCCCCCTTGCTTGTTTATGTACCACATCACTGTCATATTGTCTGTGACTACTTGAAGAGGTCCCAGAGACTACAGATGATTCACAGAGTTAAGAGCCTTTATAAGAGCTAGCATCTACTATATGTTTAAATATTTGGCCTGTCGTTTTTGTCACAAAGACCCTGCATTTTTCTTCCTATTGACACTGCTACTCAGGCAAAGTCTGAGACATCTGTTGTGACTGAAAGCTTTGAAGCAGGAGGGCAGAATGGGAGAACTAGACTCAGTCTCCACCAAGTGATTTCCCTTTTCACAAATCCCAGAAATGGAATTTGAAAAGACAATGGGTGTTGATGCTGGGACCAGATAGATTTCGGGTACCATTGTAAAGTCTTGCAAGTGGTATTATGAGAATCATGGAAGCCATGATACCAAAAATACTGAAGTATTCCCTCGCAGTGACAGAAGCCTGAGTGAAAATGTTTGTGCTGCAATGTCTACAAGGCAACCCAGAAACACAACCCTGTGTGATGGGGTCATAAAAGACTTTTGAATGTTATCGTGGAAACTCACCCTAACTAGAAAATATATTACCCAGGTGGGAGATTCCCGACACTTTGAAAAACACTCTGCAAGATAAGTAAGTCATCTACATATGGAAAGATGTGGATACCCTGTAGCCTGTTAAAACAGACACTAGATACTTTGTGAACACCCTTGGGACAGTAGATAACCCAAAGTGTAAGTCAGAAAACTAAGAATGATATTCAGACACACAAAACCTGAAGAAATGCCTAAACTCTGGATGCATCAAAATGTGAGGATATTCATCTTTTAAGTTTAAACTTACTAGAAAATTCAAAAGAGGAAGAAGGAGTAACAGATTATGTAGTGAAAGCTTCATAAATCGTCTTCAGGAATTTTCCTTCTTTGGCAACAAAATCATTTTTGAGTGAAATCCTTTCTCCATTAACGCAGGAAGAATAGCTTCTATTACCCACTGAAACAGCATGATGTAGAACAGGGTGAAAGAGGAGGGTTTAGTCTGGCAGTTGAGGAGGAAGTCCTTGAAAAGGAAGAATTTCCTACCACTGCCATTTCTATCATAGATGGATTACATTCAGGACCCATTTTCCTGAAACAATCTGTTACCAGTGAGAGAAATGGAGATTCTGACCTTCTGGAAGGGTTAAGGGGCTGCCAGAGTGGGAGAGGGGATCAAGGTCCCTTATATAGTCATTCTGCCTTATCTGACTGACCTTATTTCTGGAAGGTTGCTGCATTTTTGGACCCTCCCTGCCATTGCTTTTTAAACATCTGTTTACCAGCATTCTGTTGTGACTGGTTATTTTGTTTCTTGCAAAAACTGAATGTTGAAGCATAAAATTCCTTGTCGAATTTAGAAAAGGAGGGTTGAAAAAAACACAGAGACTCCCTGAATTTGTTTACCTCTCTCATCTCATTTTTGATAACCTCTGCAGCAGGGGTCTAAAAAGTAAATCTCTATCAAAATACAAACTCAAAATTTCAATTAATTAAAATTAACAAAATGCATGGAAGCAGCTGGATTAATGAAAGCTATAGGTGCTGGCTGAGGTCTGGAATTAGTGTATAAAAATTTGAAAGACTGAAGAATTTTGTGGATTCTGTCTGCTTTCTTAGCTGCCAGGGAAACCACAGGCTGCAATAATCACATCCTCCAATACTGACAGCACTGCTGGATGTGTGAAGGTTCCGGAAATTGCATTGTACTTAATCATTACATTTTCTAAGGGAATGAGAAACTTCAGTGTTCACACACTGAAAACAATAGTTCATTCTGGAAATAGTCTCAGAAAAAGAGATCCCTCACAGGGACTTTCAGAAACAATACTCTCCTTAGAATCTGAATCAAAAAATTTGAGGAGAAAAGATTATATATCTGTCCCTTCACATTCCTCTATAGGTTGCAATTCCTGAAACGCTTCAGAGAAAGAGGAATCCCTTTTTCTTTTACCAGAAACCACATTACAAGAATAGTCAATAGCTTGCACAAGACCCAGAGTCAAGCCCAGCTCCTATCCTTTTATTCTTTCATTTTGATAAGACGTTTAGGGCAAACGGACCCAGTCTTGCCAGCAGCAACTTCCTCAAGGATGGGCACAACATTTAGGCCAAGCAAGGGTACATCCTCTGCCCCTCCCCCATGACTGACAAGAGTACCTCTCCCTTACCCACTGAGGGAATACTAACAGTTGCAGAGAACATGGCAATGCACCATTCCATGGTAGCTGTATGGACAACACCAAAGGGATCTGAAGAAAAAGATGAGTGGTCTGAGAAAACAGCTTTGGACACAGCAGAATCACCCACGTACAGCTGTAGCAAATTATCAGCCTGCTGTAATGGCTAAAGCTACTTAGTTATCTATTTATTTTTCTGACTTGAAGAAGATCTGACCAAGCAACCTCTAGTTTGTTCCATGTTCAAGCCAAAAATGGTGCTTAGCAGCAATAGCTGGTAAACAACAAAGTAATAAAAAGTAACTTTTCTCTCAAAAAAACACAGTAAGAGCACATTAAACACTTTCTCCATCCCCAAAAAGTAAATAATATTTCTCCACAACAAAAGTAGTTTGAATCTGGGCATCTTGGGACAATGCAGCAATTGCCTCATGTACACAGACAACCCTCTCCTCCTACCACCCAACACTACGACCTGTGAGAGTTGCACTTATATAGCCAAACTGGAAGCAAAGCTCTCTTTACCAAAGACTGGCCTAGATAGTCAAGAGGAGAAGGTAAACACTTGCACTGCACCACACTCATCACATAGTCCCTCAAAACCTACACCACCAAAACACACACACAGAACCACAAAACACACACCTACATTCGCGGAGGCTCTCAGTACTAATCTGCCCAAACAACAGAGACCTCCAAAGCAGAAATACAAGCAACCTCCACCCCCCAACACAACCCAAATGACACATAGCCCATATACTTAGTGTGCCACTCAACTACAGCCCATAAGGCATAACGTACCCAACACTCTAGTCATAGGTGACTCTATAGTCAGGCACACTAATGTTCCACTCACCAGGCTAAACAAGGAAAAAGTTACTGTCAGCTGCCTGTCAGGTGCCAGGATCCGCCACATAACGCATGCACTCAGGTCACTCCACAACAAGTACAAATATGACTCTGTCATTGTCCATGTTGGTGTGAATGTCCTGAGATGTACCTCCCTGGACTACATGAAAAGAGACATGGAGGAGCTCTCTGATCTTGTAGCCCAGGCAGGTATGACCCTAGTCCTGCGTAGCATCTAACCATCACCCAGAATGACACCACAGTACAAGGACAAAATGATTGACGTTAACAATTGGCTAAGCTTCTGGTGTCATTCTAAGGGAATCCAGTACCTGTCTGCCTGGGATGCCATGATCGACAGACCACGCTGCTTTGCCAGAGATGGCCTGCACCTGTTGTCCTTGGGATTCCGGATACTGGCAAAGGCTCTTGCCACCCCTATAGTGCCTTTTTTAGGCAAGGTTCAAATGACAAATTCACCACCATAACAGGTACAAGCAAGCAAAATATGAGGGTAATGTTACTCAATGCTAGAAGTCTAAACCTCAAAATGCACTCACTCGAGGCACTCCTTAAAATGGAGAACATTGACATCTGTGTAATGACAGAGACCTGGTTCAAAGCTCCAGAGAGCACCCCTCCATTACCAGGCTATAATTCATACCACACCTTTCGGCCACCAAACCCGGACCGAAACACTAAAGGTGGAGGCGTGTCCATATTCATTAAGGATATCCACACCTCCAAGCTAGTTGCTCAGCATCATGCATCCGAGATTATCCAAGTTCAACTAACTCTGGGCAAAACTGCAATCCAGATTGTAGCTTGCTACAGACCCCCCACCATGCCCCAGGATTCCCACTCTTCTTTTCTTGATACACTGGAAAATATTAAGGTACAACGCAACACTCCAATAATGGGTGATTTCAACTACCCTACCATTAACTGGGAAAACTACTCATGTACCAACTGTTTTGCTCAACGTTTTCTGGAAATCATGAATTCCAACTTTTTGGATCAACTTATCCACACCCCCACCAGAGGCAGCAATATCCTAGACCTGGTCATCACCAACATGGGTGACCGGTGTTCCACACCAGAGGTCAGCTCCTCGTTGGTTAGATCCGACCACAAGCTAATCACCCTAGACATGCACATCCTGCTCCCACCCCCCCCCCCCACCCCCATTAGGAAAACAACCATAAAAAATTTCTCCAAAGCCAACTTCACGCTTCTTAAGACAGAAGTGGCAAACTTCATGACACCCATGCAGATGGACAATAGAGGTACGGCTGCTGAATCATACACAAATGCACTTTATAAGCACTTACACGAGTGCATGGATCATGCTATCCCTAACAGAACCAAGATGCTATCCTCCAAAAAAAGGAAGCCAATCTGGTGGTCTTCTGCCATAAACAAACTCTACAACAGAAGAAAGAAACTGTTACAAAAAATAGTAAAATCCCACGATTGGAGGAACTCCTTGGTCAGCCTCAGTAAGAAGCTGAGATCCCTCATAAAATCCTCCAAAGTTAGTTATGAAAACAAAATTGCCACTGATTCTAAAGACAACCACAAAGCATTCTATAGCTATGTCAAAAATCTTAATGGCAACACTCAGATCTACTCTGAGTTACAGCATAATGACACTAAATATACAGAACCAACTGATATTGCCAACATCCTGGCAGATAGGTTCAGTGCTAACTTTACCCCCCTCTCACCCCCTAAAGGACCCATCTTTATACCGGAAGAATGCAAAGTTCCTGTAATCACGGCTGCACAGGTAAAAACTTCACTCTCCAAAGCCAAGAACACAGCATCCATGGGACCTGACAACATCCCAGGCTGCCTTCTACATGAATTACAGAATGAACTGGCACCCCACCTAAGTACCATGTTCAATCATAGCCTCACCTCAGGCTTTGTGCCCATTGAATGGCGCACCGCGACAGTTATCCCACTCCACAAAGGGGGGGCCACAACAGTCCCCGGGAACTACTGCCCCTTTAGCCTGAAGAGCCTCGTCTGCAAGGCCATGGAATGTATCATCATGGAACTCATAAACAAAGACATTGGAGATCTCCAAACCCTGGACCCCACACAGTTTGGGTTTGTAAAAGGCAGATCATGTCTACTAAACCTGATAGACTTCTTTGAAGTAGTCACCAAAGCCATAGATGAGGGTAAGGTGGTTCAAACAGCCTATCTAGATCTCACCAAGGCATTCAACACCATCCCCCACTCTGGATTTACAGATAAACTCACTAAACTAGGTATAAATCCCTATGTCACAAGATGGGTTGCCAACTGGCTTACTGAAAGAACCCACATTGTGAAAGTAGCAGACTCCAAATTAGACTTCAGACCAGTGACAAGTGGAGTACCACAGGGTTCAGTCCTGGGTCCTCTCCTGTTTGGTATCTACTTCTCTGAAGTACAGGCTAACACAGAAGGTCTTTGGCTAACTAAGTTCGCAGATGACTGCAAACTAGGAGCCATAATTGAAACTCCTAACAATGTGGACATCCTACAAAAGGGCCTCACTGAGACAGATGCCTGGTGTCAAAGACATGGTCTCAAGCTCAATGCCAAAAAGTGCATTGTCATCCCCTTTGGTAAAAATTCTGTACCCATGAACTACCACATAGGTGGTAGTCTACTTAACACTGAAATTGTGATAAGAGACCTTGGGACACAGGTGGACAGTAGTCTCTCCTTTGATAATCACATCGCCAAAGTGGTCAGGAAATCCTTTTACGTGGCACACCTCATCACAAAAGGTTTCTCATCGGGAAAAAAAGAGGTCATCGTTCCCCTCTACTCATCACTCATTAGACCCATTATAGAGTACAATGCTCCTTTTGGTATGTACCTCACAAGACATCTACAACAACTGAAAAGGCCGCAAAAAATACCTCACAAAGAGGATTACTGGCCTCAAACAGATGCCTTACGCAGATCGTCTCAAAAAACTACAGCTTTACTCCGCCGCATATTGCCTATTCAGAGGCGATCTCTGCCTAACCTACAAAGCTATGTCAAACCCAGAGCTGTTGGACATGCTTCACTTAAAGAAATCCCAATCCCTCCGAGCTACACGCGCTAGGGACCTAAACCTTGTCACCACAATAAACAGAACATGCTGGAGGGATAGATTCCTGTCCCAGAGACTTCCCATACTCTGGAACAGACTACCTATCTATGTCAAACAGAGCTCCTCATTAGCACTCTTCAAGAAAAATCTTGATGATTGGATGGGTAATAGGAAATTCACCCCGGGGATCACTTCTGTGGTTCTGCTTGACAGGGGCACAGGAAAATAATTTTCTTGGGTGGTGAAAGCCAGGGTACATTTTTGGCTAGGCTTGTATAGGCCCTAGGGCCAATAGCCTAGTACCTACCTATGAATCTATGAATCTATGAACCTAAACAGCTTTAACAATATTTTGCCTCAAAAGTAAAAAAGCACATTCACATTTAAAAGTACATAAAAGTCCAAAGAAAGTCAAGGAACATATTTTCTTTCACTTGGCTTAAGAGTAGTTGTTTCTCACAAAACGTTAGTTTAAACAACATTAAGCTAATAGTTTTGACTTGTGAAGGGAGCTCTGAAGCTTTGGAAGGTGGCTGGCTGGTCTATCCTATGTGGGATATAACCCATATAGCATAAGATATAAAGAACATCACAAAATGCTTTTCTTCTATTGATAAAGCAAATCACAGAAAAGGCAAAATGCAAAGCTGGCACTACCAGTGATAGTAGAATCATCCTCTGACCACAACAGAATGATTATAACATTTCTAATACAAAAAAAAAATAATATTGTGGTTAGGATATATGAATTCTATTTGCTGCACCATGAATGTCAGTTGGCACTGGGATCATACTACATAATTTCATTTGACTTTTCTTTCTTACAGGTAAATCAGATTGCACTTCAGTAATAGGCATGTCAGAGAATGGCAGCATTATATGAGATGCTTTACAACAGCCTTATCACCTTCCATGGCAGCATTTGCATTAATATTCATATGCACAGACTCATACAAAAAGTTGTAAAAATGTAATACAGCAGGTTCCAAATTATCACCACTCACCTATCGAATAAACAATTTTTGGAGTTATATACCAGACACAATGCATCTTTATTTGACAGTACTTACAAGAGCTAGCATATCACCTTGCTGGCTAACTTATAGTTACTAAAAGCACTCAGTTTATTTCTTGATTTAACCACCACCCTCCAATACGAAACATGGGAAGAAGTAATGGAAAAGTCCATCAAGGAACATATTAAAAATCAAACATTCACAATATACAGGATTACGATTAGGCCTCCGATCATAATCTGCCTAGTATGTGTTCAAGTTATAGATGTCAAGAAATTAACCTCAAGAGTGGAGCAAAACAAAGCTTGAGAGGCGAATCTTGTCATCTTTGTCAAGAGCACATAATAAACATTATGATCAAAGAAACTCACTCATACATTTTTATATAGCATGGAACTTATCTGCTCCATGTACTAGCAGTTACAGAAAAAAATATGTAAGAGCATGATGTCTTTTACAGCTATGAAATAAGTAAAACACAACTCTGATACACAGGTAGCAGGCAAAAGCTAAGTGTCCCTCTGGAGAAAAAACAGCTGGCAGTCTGCTCTGCATTACTTGTGTGTGTGTGTGTGTGTGTGTGTGTGTGTGTGTGTGTGTGTGTGTGTGTGTGTGTGTGTGTGTGTGTGTGTGTGTGTGTGTGTGTGTGTGTGTGTGTGTGTGTGTGTGTGTGTGTGTGTGTGTGTGTGTGTGTGTGTGTGTGTGTGTGTGTGTGTGTGTGTGTGTGTGTGTGTGTGTGTGTGTGTGTGTGTGTGTGTGTGTGTGTGTGTGTGTGTGTGTGTGTGTGTGTGTGTGTGTGTGTGTGTGTGTGTGTGTGTGTGTGTGTGTGTGTGTGTGTGTGTGTGTGTGTGTGTGTGTGTGTGTGTGTGTGTGTGTGTGTGTGTGTGTGTGTGTGTGTGTGTGTGTGTGTGTGTGTGTGTGTGTGTCTGTGTGTGTGTGTGTGTGTGTGTGTGTGTGTGTGTGTGTGTGTGTGTGTGTGTGTGTGCGTGTGTGTGTGTGTGTGTGTGTGAGTGTGTGTGTGTGTGTGTGTGTGTGAGTGTGAGTGTGTGTGTGTGTGTGTGAGTGTGTGTGTGTGTGTGTGTGTGTGTGTGTGTGTGTGTGTGTGTGTGTGTGTGTGTGTGTGTGTGTGTGTGTGTGTGTGTTTAAGAGACTAAGTAGTGCCTAACACCTTTTAAAGCTGTTTACTTTCTCACTACTATTATTTCCTATCTGGCATTAGCAGCTGGTATATTCCAGCACAAAGCTAAAGCTGAACAGTTCTGAGAGATACTTGATAAAATCTTTAAGAACTTGTCTTACATCAGAAAAGTGCTGAACATTTAATTCAGATCCTAGTTGTGATGTTCCATGTGCTGCACATATCTATAATGCAATTTTCTATTCACACCTTTAGGATAGAAAGTGGTAAAAGCAAAAATAAATGTACCTTCTTTTCATAATAAAATCTTGCACGTATTTAACAATAATTGTTTTACATCTGTGCATAATGAATAGTTTACATTGATCACAGTCACTACTGCGTTCCAGAAAAAAAAAAAGCTCAGCAACTGGTCTAGTTGCTGCAGCAGTTTTTAAGTCCCTCAACTGCTCCAAAATATGTAGGCTGACTATCCAAGCAGTCTGTCTCATATAATATTTTCCACAAGGACACCTACACAGGAATTATGACAATCTTGGTTTATGTTATGCATAGTGTTATCATCTATACATGAATATTCAGTGGGTAGTTTACATAATTGTCATTCTGAAATGTGTAGATAGAAAACTCTCACTGATATTAATAGATTAAAAACAATGTTGTCACACCTTTTTTACAAAGTTGCTACACCTGCTATGTATTCTTGAACACTGGGAATTGTGGGGGGCAGATCCATATTTATGAGAAATCTTTCTGACTCATGTCAAAACCTAGCTGTTTGCATTTTGTTATAGTTTGCTATGGGACATTAGTCTTGTAGCTTCATTTGCATTTGTGGGAAGGGAAAATTGTGTATTGCTGCAAGATTTTAGCATTGCTTATACATTATACTGCATTTCTATATCCATAAGTAGAATTACTTGTAAAAGCTAGCTGTTTGCATTTAAAACCCTGTCTGAGGCCTTCATCTTGTAGCTTCATTTGCAGTTGGGGCTGAACTGTGAAAAACTGCAGATTTGAGCCTCATGTAGTAATTTATTACAGCATTTTTCTTCCATAAACAATGTTACTGGTAAATGTCTGCATATTCCAGTTCTTTATTCTGTGGTGGGTGTATTTACACACAAATGTGTATTGCCTTTGAGGTTGCATACATAGCTAAAGAATGCTTTGTGGTTGTCCTTGGCCTGGGAGGACAAATTTACCTAAATTTGGCTTTGGTAGACTTTATTTGTCCTCTGAGTTGTTTGTTTAGTTTGATGATAGTGCTTTCATCCTGCTTTGTGTTGCATCTCCTAATTTTTCTCATAATTTTCTTCTTTCTGTTATACAGCCTATTGATGCTGTGATTCTACCAGGGTGGCTTGTTGTTTGAGTTAGTTCTGTACTTCTTTCTAGTGGGTAAATCTGCCTCTATGCAGCTATTAACATGCTTTTATATGGTTTCTGTGAACAGTTCCAATAGTCAGCAGTATTTTCAGAGTATGTGAGGGCTTGAAATTTTGCCAGGTTATCACTTAATAGTAGGAAGTTAGCCTTAGAATAGTTCCTGAATATTGCAGAGTTATCTGGGCTTCCAGGTTTTTTACTTAAAAGGAGGCCATTTTGTGGTCTGACCTTACCAAAGAAGACATTACACTAAGGGGTATGCAGCACTCTCCCATATTAGTTAAGACCAAATCCAGTATGGTTACACCCCTAAGTTGGTGTATTGACAATCTGGTCCAGGGAGTTTATGTTTACAAAATCCAGGACTCTCTCTGCCTGTACATTTGGTGTCATATATGATTCCGATTTAATAGTGGGGTAATTAAAGTTGCCCATGAATATGTTATTGGGTTGGATGGTGGGGGTTTCCAATAAATTTAAATATGTGGCATGGGTTTCTTGGGTCATAGAGGGGACCTATAGCTTTCATGGAAGTGTTAGAGATTTACCTATGGTGATTTGAACTTGGAGATGCTCAAGTGCATCATCCTGTTTGACCAGTCTTGAAGTATATTTATTTTTTATGTAAATAGAGACACCTCCACCTTTAGTCCCCGTCTGTGTAGTAACTGGTCTAAATGTGTGGAAGGCATTATAACCTTGCACTGCCAGTGTACACTCCATGGCTTTAAACAATGTCTCAGTGATGGCACAGACATCAGCATTCTCTAGGGTGAAGAGAGCTTCTGGGGAGTGGAGGTTTTTTAGACTCCTAGCATTGAGCAATAATACCTTTAGATTTTCTTGGTTTTGATTTGCTATGTTGGAAGTACTTTCAGTTTGGCATTTCCTGAAAAATGCACTATGGGGAAGAGCAATGTTTTAGCTAGTATTTAAAATCCTAGAGGAGAGATGTACAAACCAGCCCTGGCAAAGCAGTGTGGTCTGTTGACCATCTCCTTCCATGCTGACAAATATTGCACTCCCTTAGAATGACACCAGAAACTAAGTCAGTTATTAAAGTCAGTCATCCTTTGTTCATATTGTGGCATCATCCTTGGAGAAGGTAAAATGCTGATCAATGCTAGGCTTATACCAGCCTGGGACACATATTCCAATAGCTCCTTGATGTCTCTCTTCATATAGTCTAGGGGGTACATCTCAGGTCATTTACACTGACATGGACTATGACTGAGTCATACTGGTACTTGTGGTCCAATGACCAGTGTTTGTAATGTGGTGGATCCTGGTCCCTGATAAGTTACTGACCGTGACTTTCTCCTTACTCAGCCTGGTGAGAAGGACATCAGTGTGTCTCACAATAGAGTCTCCAATGACCAGAAGGTTGGATTGTGTGGTGGCTTGCCTTATGGGCCTAGAAGTAGAGGCTCCATGAGATGTGACTGGATGTGTTGATGTAGGTGTTGTTTTTAAAGAGTGCATTCAGGGCTGCTGAGGGTCTTAGCTATGTGTACTTCATCTATAAGGTTTTTGGGGTTTAGGAAGGTTAACTTTTAGTGCCTCAGCATATGTGGGTCTATATGTCTGCTTTAAATTGTGTGTGATGGTGCAGCTTGTGTACTACTAAACAACCTTATTGACATTAGGAGTGCTTTTATATGAGAGCTTTGCCTCCAGTGACATTGCGTAAATACATCTCTCACATACCATATCAGTTTGTTTGAGAACTAACTGGTTGTCAGTAAACATGAGGCAATTTCTACATTGCCTCAGGATGCCCATATCCACCAAGCTGACAACAGAGATAGTGGGAAAGTTCATATCCATGGCAACTGACCCCTTTTATCGATTAGTTAGTTGGAGTGAAAATATAAAGTAATCTCAGGAATATCCAGTTTGCAGCTCTAGGGGTAGTCCTTGTAACTGCAAACTAGCTGTCCTGTGTGCGACTAGTTATTAGTAAAATTTCAAGGATGCTTTTACAGGAAAAAATATCAGCTCAAGGTGTCTGCATCTCTATAGGGCACTGCCAAACACTTGAAGGGAAACTAATAAGTAGACTCTGATGATTCGTGGATGACGTATTTAGGGAGACATTCTGAAGTTAGAAGCAAATCTGGCAGTACTTATTGAAAATAAATAATTAGCTTGTCAAGAATGATGAAAATAGGGGAGTCAACGAAATTAGCAAACAAACTAGTAAAACCAATAACAGGAATGGTGGCAAGTATGCAGTCAAGCAAAAACTATTTATTTTAAGCGCTTTTCATCAGCCACAAAGAACTGACTTCCTCAGAAACATTTCCAATTAATTAAAACTTCATTATATATACATGGGTTCAAGAAACCAAGTGCTAATTGCATTCATCATGTTAAAGGAACAGCAACTATTAATATCATAAAAAATTGTTAGAAAATTGTTAAAAAAGCTAAATAACTAAATGTATAGCTATATTAAGTATGAAACAGCAAACACAAACAACATATGTAGTTTAAATGAGACACCTAAATGTCTAAGGCATTACAAGAATGTGTATGCAATATATAAATCTACCTGAGTAAAATTAGTTGATAAACTTAGTGAGTTTTAAATACATAAAAACGTATGTGCTGTTGTGACACAGCTTAGTTATTTCAATTCACCTCTTAAGGCTATTTAATTTTAATACACTGCTAATTGAACAGGAATCATTTAGCCCCGGGAGGCTATAAGCATTTAACCTTACCTGCCAGGCTAATTCAAGTTCCTCAAGTTTGAGGGGTCTCAGACCACCTCTACTGTCAATTTTAGTTTGATCAATGACAATAAATTTAAAAGCATGGTCCTTATGGGAAGAAATTGGGCGATGCTTGCCTGGTTAAACTAAAAAAGCTACAACTCGAAATTTCATACTTCTGAGAGTGCCTCACTCAGAGGGTTGTACCAACAGGCTTGAGGCGTGCACCATACCCTACTGGGTTGGAGACTGGCTCTGCATTTCATATTGACTTGGTCAATTTGTTTGACCGGCAAGGGTTTGAACTCATTGAAATTATAATTAAACATTACACATTATGGGTAGAAGATTTGTCTCAATATGTGACAAAATTGGATAAAACTATACAAGCTAATTATGAGTTTGGTAGATACAAATATGAATATGAATGCGTGTTCACTAGCATCGACCAGTACATGCTTAAATTGAAATCCAATAAACTCAAAAAATTGGAAAGAGACTGTAAGGCGTACAGTTTGGGAACTGCTTATCCTACCCCACCATCAGCTCAGGTTTGGAGTAAGAGGAATGTCCCCTCTAAACAACCAATTCCATTTAATGGGTGTCAGAATGAAACCACAACCAAAAGTGGTGACAATATGAATGACGGGGGTCTGCCTCATGAAAATGGGGCCAACACTAATAATAGGCTTGAGGTCCCTGTACTGTATGTGGGCAAACCGAAGGAGATGCCTTGGAGTGAGAGGTTACGTAGTGCCCATCTTGACAATAATTTACCTCAACAACACCAACATTTTCAGCAAGGCCCCTCTATGGGGGCCAGGCCAAAGCAGAAAAATTTCCAGCAACCCCAATCCAAGAGCAAATGGAGGTTTGGCAAACACAAGAATTAATAGTTCAACAACGACCTGACTGTTCTTTTTCCACTAGCTCTAATACTTGTGGAGACCAGTCTCCTTTGAGTTTAAATTCAAACGTTCAAAGTTTTTTTGACTCTGACAATGTGATGCTTGGACACGATGAGGACAGGTCCAACCTACAACAACCGGACATTATTTTAAATAATGCGGGGGACTTTAAACTTTATAATTTTAGTACTACTCAGTTCAGTACTGATATGGTTTACTTCTTGTCTAAGGGCTTGACATTTGTACCATCTAAACCATGAAACATAGTAGACACTATTGTGGATATTAAATCTTATATTAGAAAATTAAATTTTATTTTGTTAATGGGCAATGTGTTCATCTCGGACCACCAGGACAAATTTTACGTTCCTAGCACTTATAATCCTCCGCTACACCCAGTGTTAGAACTATTTGAAAAATGTTGTGAATTGGATGTTAGATATAGTAACAAAACTAGGTCTGTGAGCAACTACACTACTAATATCAATAAGGACGAACGCGACTGCTTACAATTTTTCAAATCACAGGGCTTACGTTTTTGTAAGCCAGATAAGGGTGGTGATTTAGTGGACTTTAGTATGTCTGACTACCAACAGCGTATGAACAGATTGCTCAACATGGAAGCATATACTTCTAGTTCACGATCTGAGGTTAATAAAGCCTATAACAGCATTAAGGAATGTGTAGGTGACCTGTTTATCGACAGGAGTATTGATCAAAAGACCTATAACTATATGACAACTTTGTTCCCCAGATCCCCTTGTATTTTCGGTATCCCTAAGATTCACAAGAGCATTGAGAACCCACCATTGAGACCTTTAGTGGACAGTAGAGGGTCGCCTACTTATTCCTGTGCTAAAGTTGTTGATGCTATCTTACAGAAATATCTAGTATATGAGTCTCAAATATGTAAAGACTCTTGGTCATTTCTAAGTAAGTTTGAATCACTGGTTTTCAATGTGAACTACAACTTTCTCACTATAGACGTGAGAGACTTGTACACTTGCATACCTCACAAAACAGCACTGGAATGGGTGACCCTCATGCTGAAGAAACACAATGCAACCAGTAGAGAAATCAACCTGGTTTCAACTCTCATTGATTTAGTCCTAACTAATAATTATTTCATGTTTCAAAATTAATTCTTTTTGCAAAAAGTAGGAGTTGCAATGGGGTCCCCTTGTGGGGGTAGTATAGCTAATCTAGTGATGGCATATTGGGAATCAGAGTACGTTTTTAAGGACAACAGGTTTTCTAACACTTTCGTGTTTTACACCAGATTTTTGGATGATATCTTCATCTTGTTTAATGGTGACGAAGGTGACAGTAAGACAGTATTGGACTACCTTAATAGTACTACTGATTTCTTACGATTTACGTTCACATTCAATTCAAACACCATCGCATATTTGGACATATGCCTTAACAAGAACTACGTCTTGAACACTTTTACAGCTAGGATCTTCAGGAAAAACACATACTCTAACACCTTCCTCCATTACACGAGTAGCCATCCTTTTCACCAAAAGAAATCTGTCATTAAAGGACAATTGGTGAGAGCTTCCAGAATGACTAGCTTGGATGAAGAGTTTGTTGATGAGTGTAGTGTAATCAAGAGTATGTTCCTTCACAAAGGGTACCCCAAAATCCTTTAAGATATGCTTATACGGGAGGTAACTGATAAGAGACGTGACAGAGTTTATGTCCCACTCCTATGCGCTAAACCTATTGAGCCACCTTTAAGCTTAGAAACTATGTTAGAAGAAACCAACGACAGTCTTGTTGGACCCATTAGTCATGAGGTTTCTAACACCCCTATGAATTCCATTACTACATTCAGTACACATAGTAATGAATGTCTAGCTATTTTGAGAAAAAATTGGGAGTTATTTAAAATGTATCCCAATGTCTACCATAAAGTAGGGGAAGGTCCTAGAGTGACTTTTAGGAGGGGCAAAAACCTCAAAACATACCTGGAACAGCATGATAGGTCTGTGGTTAGGAACCCTGGTATGCATAAATGTCTCAACTGTAATTTTTGTAAATTTGTGGAAGAAACTAATTCCTTCAAAGTCAATGGTACACTGTATAAGCTGAAGGGTAAATACAACTGTAACTCCACTTTTGTCACATATTTAGCAAGGTGCACATCCTGTCCGGCCTTCTACATAGGAAAAACTGAGAGAAGACTACGGGACAGAATGTATGAACACCTATATGCTATAAAGAAATGTAAACTTGAGAATGCTCTAGCAAAACATATTTCTTCCCATAAGGACCATGCTTTTAAATTTATTGTCATTGATCAAACTAAAATTGACAGTAGAGGTGGTCCGAGACCCCTCAAACTTGAGGAACTTGAATTAGCCTGGCAAGTAAGGTTAAATGCTTATAGCCTCCCGGGGCTAAATGATTCCTGTTCGATTAGCAGTGTATTAAAATTAAATAGCCTTAAGAGGTGAATTTAAATAACTAAGCTGTGTCATAACAGCACATACGTTTTTATGTATTTAAAACTCGCTGAGTTTATCAACTAATTTTACTCAGGTAGATTTATATATTACATACACATTCTTCTAATGCCTTAGACATTTAGGTGTCTCATTTAAACTACATATGTTGTTTGTGTTTGCTGTTTCATACTTAATATAGCTATACATTTAGTTATTTAGCTTTTTTAACATTTTTCTAACAATTCTTTATGATATTAATAATTGCTGTTCCTTTAACATGATGAATGCAATTATCACTTGGTTTCTTGAACCCATGTATATATAATGAAGTTTTCATTCATTGGAAATGTTTCTGAGGAAGTCAGTTCTTTGTGGCTGATGAAAAGCACTTAAAATAAATTGTTTTTGCTTGACTGCATACTTGCCACCGTTCCTGTTCTTGGTTAAAATAGGGGAGTCGCCTGAATGGCTACTGCATGGCTACTACTAGTGCTAATCTCAACAGAGCTTCCTGCTGCTGGGATACAATGCTCATTTGCTTCTTCTCTCTTCCCCGTTCTTTGTGTCTGCCCAGCCCCCATTGAGACAGTAAGTTAAAGTTTCTGAAATTCTAGCCATATGACTAAGGCTCCAGTATTGGGTCCCTCTTTAGGAAGTCTGCTTCTTGCAGCCTGTATTTTTCGCCAACCTTCACACACTTTTCCTGTTGTGGTTTTAAAAGGCTATGTCTCTGGCATCTTTCCCTTATGGTAATCCTGACTTTCAAAGTCCCTCCCTTCTCTCTTTCATTGTCCTGTATAGATGCAAATGCCAGAGTAGTAAACTTTATCTGTAAAACTACCCCTAGAACTGAAACTTTCAACTTCGTGTGGCTAAAGCAAAGTTGTTGTGTAGAGACAAGCTTAGAGCAGCTAGGCTGCACTTTAACAGCAATACTATCACAATCTAACCTAGTCTAGTGCCACACTCCAGAGACCACCCAAGGAAACCTATGTATAACCCATTCCACAACCTACAGTAGCTCACCCAAATACAGGTCTGGACAATACAGACATGCAATTTCCAAATGTCTGCATTGCCAGCTTGGTAGATATGAGCATCCTGAGACAATGTAGCAAGTGCCTGCTGTTCACATACAACCATTCAATCCTTAAAGAAACAAATACAGTATGCAAGAAATCCACATAACCAATTTCCCTGCAGGCAAAACTCTGGCATACAAACAACATTGTCAAGAACACACATACACACACACACACACACACACACACACACACACACACACACACACACACACACACACACGCACACACTCACACACACACACACACACACACACACACACACACGCACACACTCACACACATACTACATCCACCATGCATAGTGTCCACCACACACATAAACAGGCTAATGTTAAGGCAGTAAAAGCAATCCTCCCAAACCTCAAAGACCTCCTAAGTCTGCAAATGGCAATGTCTATCCTCAGTAATCTCTGAAGCACTCACCAAAGCAACAGCAAACACCACACATACACCTACACATAGTAATGCCACAAGAACAAAGCACATAAGGCAAGAAAAGCATATTACTAGAAGCCCGGCTGGCTCAAACAATGCCCTGAGCCTCTGCTAGTCCCACAAACTAGCACCCAAAAAAGGACTTTTGCAAAACATGCAGGATATTTCCTGCATTACCTGATCCATGCACCCAGCTCCCTCGACCCTTGAGCTCTTTAAGTGAAAAAAAGTGGGGAAAAAAGTATGTTCCTTCTACTGGCATACCAGCTAGGAAGCCAGATATATGCCTCCCCAGCCATGCCCCCAACCTTCCTTCCTCACATTTTATTAAAAAAAAATTCTTGTTTTAAATTGAAATATGGCAACACTTGCTACAATTTATACCCTGCATGCATCGACCACTAGAGTGCTCATGTTTAGTTTAAAAAAATCTTCTTCTAAACTGTAACAATCTGCATGCTACAAATGGAGCAAACAGTTGCTGCAATTTATACCCTGTCTGCACAGACTGTTACAGTGTGTCAGGTTTTAGTTAAAACAAGATTTTCTTTTTCCCTTTAAACTGTAGTAAACTTTTTGCTACAATGTAGTCAAGCAGTTGTTACAGTTTAGATAACACATCGGGTGCTACAGCTCTCAGGTTTGACCACAAATACAATACCAGCTTTTATAAGCTGGCTTTGCATTTAAGAATGATCAGGATAGTTGATCGTACCTCCCCAACACTTTTTGGCCAGGACATTTGTGCTTCTTGCCCCACTCTAACTATGCAGCTGCATATTACCCATGACACTTGTCATGGGGACTCCATTGTACAACACACTGATGAGCCACTCAACAGACTGAACAAGGAGATCATAACAGTTAGTTGCTTATCTGAATCCAGGATCCAGAAAGTTATACATGCATTCAAGTCACTACACCACAGGTAACAGTACGATGCTATCATAGCTGATGTGGGTGTTTATGACATGAGACATACCTCCATGGACTATATGAAGAGAGACACTATTGATCTCTCTGAGTATGTCTCTCTGATTGGTATATTCCTTGCATTGAACAGCATTCTTCCTTCACCATGGATGATGCCACAATATGAACAAAAGATAACCAACTTCAATAATTGGCTTTGTTTATGATGTCTTTCCAGGGGAATTCAACATTTGTCAGCAAGATAGCACATGGTTAATAAACCACATTGCTTTGCAAAGGATGGTCTGCACCTGTTTCCCCTAGGCTTTCAAATCTTGGCTAAATCTTTATCCACCCCCTTAGAACCTGTTTAGGCAATGCCAAATTGATAAACCTATTGACATACCAAATAAAACCCAAAGAAACCTAAAGGTGTTACTGCACAGTGCTAGGACAAACAAAACATTCCACACCCTACGAGTTCTCCTCACTCTGGAGTGCTGCACCTGCCATTGTGAGGTCAGACCATAAATCTCCTTTGAAATAAAAATCAAGTCAGAAAACCCAGTAAACCCTGTAACAGTTAGCAACTATTCCAAAGCAAACTATATCATATTAAGCAATAGTTTGCCAAAATTCAATGCCCCTCCTAACCCCAACCTCACTGCAATCTATGCAGAATTCTTCAAAGAGAATGGGTATAATCATGTAAATGGCTGTACAAAAGCTGCCGTACCTACTAGAAGCGAACACAAAACAAACTAAAAACAAACTACACTGATGGACTCCTAATCTTAATATGGTATATAACAAGGGGAAAAAATTATGCCTAAAATCTGGAAGAGCAACTCTCATAATGATAAGAGCTCTCTAATGAAACTAAACAGGAAGCTAAGAGGACTAACTAAGTCCAACAAGGACAATTAAGAGGTCAACATAGCCTCAAAGGCTAAAGACAACTACAAGGCCTTCAACAGCTATGTCGTCAACCTCAAAAGCAGCACACAGTAGTGTGCTGAACTGCTGCTGAGTAGTGCCACCTTCGCTGAACTCAGTGACATAGTAAACCTACTCTGCCTCCCCCTATGAAATACATACTAGCATACCCACCAACTATTAACAGGGAACAGTTGCTGGTGGCACTTGCTAAGACCATAAACATAGCCTCAGTGGGCCCTGTCTATATACCAGGATGTCTCCTAAATATCTTGAAAGACCTGTTAGGACCACTTGAGTCACTTTTCAACTATAGCCTCAAAACAGGCTTTGTACCATGAAAATGAATGACTGCAATATCCCACTTCACAAGGGTGGACCATCAACTGATCCTGGAAACTACAGACCTATTAGCCTGTCTAATATTCAAAGTAATGAAATTAATTATCATTATCATGGAAACGATCAACAAAGGCAACCTTCAGAAACTGGAACCAACGCAGCTTGACTTTATCAAGGGAAGGTCATGCCTATTAAACCTGATGGACTTCTTTGATAAGGTCACCAAGGCAATAGATGAGGAGAAAATGGGTGCGAATACCTCCTACCTGAACCTGGCTAAAGTGCTTGATACAAGACCCTACTCAGGCATAGCTAACAAACTCACTAAACTGGGCATTAACCCCTATATAACTTGCTGGATTGCCATCTGGCTTACAGACAGGACCCAGAAAGTCAAGATTGGTGAGACCACCTCCACTATGGACTGGTCACCAGTGGAGTACCTCAGAGCTCCATGCTTGGACTGCTCCTGTTTGACATCTTTTTCTCAGATGTAAAGGCTAATGTCAAGAGCCTATGGCTGACCAAGTTCACAGGTGATGGAAAATTAGGAGATATTATAGATTCTCCCATGACATAAACATCTTATGAGTAGGTCTAATATAAGCAAATGACTCATGCCAAAGTCTCAGATTAAAACTCAGTGACAAGAAATGCATTATAGTGCCTTTGGGGAAAAGGGCCACCCAGGCTAATTACTCCATCGATAAGATACACCTAAGAGTTGTTTTAACAACATATGGCCAACTTAATGAGAAAACCATTCTGTGTCAGCAAAATTATAAGTTAGGGTGTAACATCTAGGTCCAAGGAAATCAAAGTGAATTTATCAGACCAGTCATCGAGTATAATGCCCCCTTCAGCAGGTACCTAACCAGACATGTGCAATGGCTGGAACACCCACAAAGGTTCCTTACCAGGAAGGGTATAAACACATTATCCTATGTGGATCACCTTAA